>NC_031768.1:86330145-86371851 GCF_001522545.3 Parus major
ATTTTTCAATTTTTCCATTTCAATTCTTCATTGGGAGAAATTTTTCTCTGCTTGGTCAGGAACCCAATACTGACAGATACTTGGATATGCACAATACAAAGTCCATTTGCATGCATATAACAGAGTGTTCCTAACCCTTTGGAACTGGATGTCCATGAATTACTGTATGCCTATCAAAAGAGGTTCCAGCCTGCCCAGATGTGAATGGAGCAACAGTGGAAAAAAAATCATTCCACAGTATAACCTCCCTGAGAGAAGGGTACAGCACCTCCTGACATACCAGATTTAAGGAGTAATCTGCAGCTGTTAAAATGGGAATGCTCCACACACAAGGAATACGTGAGGAACAGAAGCAAGTTTGCCTCTGAAAGAGCTGTAGTCAGTGGTCACACCCCATGCTGGACCAGGGACAAATGAGGAACAGGACAGCTGGCATCCCTAAGCCCAGAACAACTGGAAGCATTGGGATTTAATGGCTGAAACCATCTTACTTGGGGTGGCAGAAGGCATTATACAGAGCCCCACAACTTCTGTGCTGTCTGTTGGCTCCCTGGACAACTTCTGACAGAGTTGACCCCATAGTGAAAAAAATGGAAGCTGAAACTCAGGAGCAGAGGAGAGAAAAAATGTACATGAATACATTTGTCTAATGATTTACACTCTTTTTCTTTCCCCAGAATCTCAATCATTGATAAAAGATTTGTGTACTTTGGTAGTAAATTAACTCAAGTAAAATTTCCCAACTTGGGACCATTTTTGTTTGCAACATCCGTATATTGGCAGAATTTTCTACCATGTGAGATCATTTCGGAAAAAATCCACTTTATCATCTGCACAAGTGGAAGCTTGTTTTAGAAAGCAGAAACATGCTCATAAAGCTCATCAGTGGCAACTTCCTGAATTCATCCACAGCTGTTGAAATAATGGGTCTTTTTGATTATTGAAATTACAGGAATTGCAATAGCACTCACATACGCTTCTGAAAAAAAGATGGAGTTGGGCACTTTGGCCTGTTTACACATCAAACAACTGAAGTTCCTTTAATGTGAAGCTAGTAAAAGGCACCTGGTTATTGTCTGATGAAAATAGACTTCTCAAGGGAAAAAAAACAACTCAGTAGGTTAAGTTTACAGGGCAAGTATAAAAGTTCATTTCTATTACTAATCTGAAATATTGTATGCAGTGACACTGAATCCTTCCAAATGTACTAGAAGTTGAAGGACATTGGATTAGTCAGATAAGCATTGCTTATTTCCTTTCAAACACTGAAGAGGGAAGTGTTTCAAACAAGTCCAGCTATTCTGGACATCTGTGTTCAGCTTCTGCAGTTGTCAGTGCCTTTTCTGCCACGTTTCTCCTGAGCACAACAATCATTACAAGAAAAATCCAGATTCAGAGGAGCTTTCTCACTGGAAATGTCTGGTTTTCATGGGTCGAAGAGAAAGGGAGTAGGGAATTCTGTGGAGCCGAGACATTCAAGTAACACACCTGAATCTTACACAAGCACTCCCATTACCTGAGCTGCTGTTTGTGTGTGTGGGGGGGTAATGAATGGTGAAGATCCTGCTGTGTTTTGTGTGGCTGATGACATTAGTGTGTTGTGTATGCATCTGCATCTTTGCAGTACCTACTCAGCTCAGGTTTTGGCTGGACTTGCAGAAGGGAAGATCAGCAGCCACAGCTACCATCCCTCTATGACATATTGTGTTGTGCCTTGTGTTTTGTCTTGTGCCATCTTTGCCTCACACTGTGAGATATGTGTTCTTTTGCACAGAGCACAGATAGTGTGCTTTTTTAGGTCTTGTGTCACCATATCCAGCTTAATCTTGTTTGTTTTTGTTTTTGTTTTTCTGTCTCCTTTATGACCTTGTTGCAAAGTGAGTATTATCAGCTTTGGAACATCAGTCTGCCTATTTGCAGGATTCAGTGCTGCTGCAGCACTACACCTAAATCTTACCTTTTCAGAGCAAATTAAGTCTATGAATGTGAATATTATGTGACTGTATAGCTGCTGTTAAAGCTCAGGTGCTGCTGTTTTCAGCGGGAAGAGTACTAGGTAGGTTTGTAACTCTCCAGTGCTACCAGTCATTACTCCTCCATTTTACCTTTTATAACTTGGTAGAACCTTGCAACAAGCCATTTAAGGCCTTGGCAGAATCTCAAGGGGAAAAAAATAATAGAGAAAATAAGAAAAAGACAGAATTTTCTCCTGTGTTACTGAGCTGAACTAGCCCAGCAAAATCTGACAAGTAACACAGTTAGTGGGAGGATATGGGTGGAAAACACAGCTAGAATCACACTTTTGAGAAAAGAAGTCTAGAGGGGTGGGCAGCCCATTTTCAGCACCAAGAAGGTGTTTAATTGTCTTACCTCTTTGTAACCTCATCTTTAAATATTAATAAATTGAACTGGATGTGAACCATGTTTCTCAGGCAGCCTCAGGAGCTCAGTGTTTCTGCAGCCAAAATCCAGTTTGGATACCACTGCTGGGGGCTGAAAAGCCTCAGGACTAACAGTGCGTGGCTCAGAGGTAAGGAAGGCTCTCAGCTGCAAAACTCAGATGACTCCCCTGAGAGCCTGAGTGAACAGTTCTGTTTTTGCATGGCCTTCCCCCAGTTCTTACAGGTGCAAATGACTGAACTGCATTGAACTGCACTACTTGACAGTTTTGAACAAGGTCCTTTGAATCTAGGCTATTAAGGCTCATCAGTTGTCATAGAAACCCCGTATTGTATGGATTTATATTATGAAGCTGTAATAAGGCTGTTGCTCATCCCTCTGAAATGAGGCATAAATCACTAATGCAGCTTCTCAGTGACAGGACTTTTAAAAGTATTGTTCTGACAGAGAAACTGATTTGCATTAAATGACATTTCTGTCAGAAAGATGAATGACAGGTGTGAAACTTTCTACAGGTATGTAACAGGCATTTTTATTTGTAACCCTCTGTAGAGTCACCTTCTACACTGAAATAATTTGTGTCATTAGAAGCCCCAGGGGAGGTTGTGCAAGGAATTACTAAATTCACCTAAGATGTGTGAAGCCCTTGCTTGTGGCTTGTCCCATGCAGGGAATGTTGCACAGCAATTGAGTGCTGTTCAGATGATTAAATAGTGGAATTTTTTGTTTTATATTTGTTCCTTGTTGACGTGATTCTTGTGTAGAACAGTAGCTAAATGTACCTTTCTGTCATTGCTGTGCAGACAATGCAGGTGTGCAAACACATCGTACTTAGATTTCTGTAGGGTGCTGTTGGTCAAGAAAGTGAAGTCACAATTACAGACATCTATCAAACGATTAAAAATTAACTGCTGGCAAGTTTCAAAATGTAATGCTAAATAAGCTAGGCATGTTTTATTGTGAAGGGGATCTGTATCCAATTTGCTGATAACTTATGAAGTCCATGTCCTTGGAAGTTCTCAGAACAGGTTTTACAAAAAGCCACAGTGATTTGACATAGCTTTGAGGAAATATCTTCTTGGACTAGAAACCACCAAGGTTTCCTTACAACCTACATTTTGGTGGAACTGATGGAAAAAACCCCAAACAAATAGCATTTTAGTTAAGCACACCATTTTGCATGTCTGCTTTGTATACCTACATTAAAGCCTAGCAGTTAATTTAAGACCACCACGACATCTGCAACAGAGCATTTAAGGGTGTTACTAAAGCACTCTGTGGTGCAAGACATCTCTAAGAAAACAAATGTCCATCCTGTCTTCCAGGAGGGCAAGAAGAAGGGTCCATACAGCAATAAGCCTTACCACAATTCCTGGGAAAGTGATGGACAGCTAGGAAACCTGGAAACCATTCTGAGATACAGGAAGGACAAGACGGTAATCAGGAATAATCAGCATGGAATTACAATGGGGAAATTGTGCATAATGAGCCTGATAGTTTCCACAATGAGGTGTCCAGCTTGATGGATGAGGGGAGATTAATGGATGTTGTTTAACTCAGCTTTAGTAAGGCTTTTGACACTCTCCCATAACATCCTCACTGACAAGATGAGAAAGTGTTAGATAATTGGACAAGAAACTGCTCTGAAAACCAGATAAATGACTGGGCCCAGGGGGCTTAAAGAAGAGAAAGCTCAAGAGGGATCTTATCAGTAAATGCAAATACTTGATGAACTTTGGGAATGAAGAGAAGGGAGCCACTCTTCTCTGGAGTACTCAGTGACTGTAGAAGAGGCTACAGGCACAAATTAAAACACATGAAATTCCATCTGAACACAAGAAATTATCTCTTTTTTTTTTTTTTTTTTCCTTTGGAAGTGCTCAAGCACTGGAATAGTTTTCCAGAGAAGTTGTGGAGTATCCATCCTTGAAGATACTCCAAACCTAACTGTAAATGGTCATAGGTAACCTGTTCCAGCTTGTCTTGCTTCAGCAGTGGGGTTGGATGTTTCCAAGAGATTGGTAAATCATAGTGGTGCTTTCTGTCTTCTAGAATTCTAGCTGTCTGTAAAGCCAAAGTCTTGTGGGACTGGCAGTATCTCCTGGCCAGCTGGATTTATCCTCACTGTCTTGGGCATTTACGTGAATGGACTCTAGTAAAAAGGACACATGACACACAGGAAAGTAAGAAATGAGGACAGCTTAGTGGAAATGTTTGATAAAGGTCTGGTTTTGGTTTATAAGCAGAATCTACAAGGGGAATCCTATACAACACTGAAGTACAAGCTAGAAACTTCTCAAGATGAAGGAAATGAAAGAGCATATTATGCCAGTACTGGTGAAGGAACAAGAATGGGAAGAACATAACACAGTAACAATATTCTGGCAAGTAGAAGTGAATTCTGCATTTGGATCCATGAACATTAGGTTGCAAGGGTCTAGGAATTTGCCCAGATGGAGAGTAGACATCCTGCTGCTTAACAGAATTCCTACTTAATGGTATCATTTAGCAATAGAATTCAAATGGAAATTCCTCCCAGAAAATGTTAGGCCCTAATGTCTTCACTACTTTTGTTAGTGGGTTGTGTCAGGACAATTTACTAGTCTTCTGAATGTTTTCCAATTATTTTCTTAAGTTCTTTTCTCAGTTATTCCACATCTTTACTGGTAAAGCATACCTTCACTTTTCAAATTCTGCTGCTTCCATACCCTCAATTCATAGCTCAAAATGTATTGTCATCATGTGTTTTCTGTTGGCTACTTGACATACAAATGTTATCCATCACGTGCTGCTGCTTCAGCTTCACACAGCACTTAGGTTTCTTGCTATCTACACTCATCCCATAGGGAAGCAAGCAAAATAATGAGCTTTTTTTTTCTGAAATACTCCCTTGGTGGTGATAATAGCAATTATATTTGCTTCAATCATATCTCATTAGCTAATGACATTGATTTGTCATGCCATTAAATGTGAGAATTATGCCACTATGGTGATAAAGTGCTTCTGCTAACTGATCAGCATTGCAAGTTGCTGTTAAAGAGTTACACGTGCCTTTCTGGGCTGCCATTTCATATTCCTGCATCAACATGGTAGGGCATGTATGATTTGTGATTGAATTCTGTTGTGACCTTAACACAGGTCACATTTCTGGTTCTAGGGCTGTGTTGTACTGGAAGTGCCGGTGGTTCATTTGCGTGAATGGGAAATTGCTGGACACAAAAGCACAGAACCAAGCTGCAAAAGAGGACATTCTGTTCTCCACATGAAGATTCAGGGGTCAGCTCAGGCTTGATCTTGCTGATTGCTGTGCTTCTAAGAGACCACACTTGATGATTCAGAGGAATGACTTGGATTGTAGCCCAAACCTGCGTGTTGTTTGAGGAAGTGATTTTGTGTTGCAGTTGTTATCTCAAAGCTAACATGGTTTCTTTTTGTTTCATAATCACACTATAGTATCTCCCCAAGATTTCTCAAAAAATACTATCTTCATGTTGTTTGCATCATCACTAATCTCCATTGTTTGTTTCCACTCAAAAAATGAAAAAAAATATCAAACATGTAAAGAAAAGAGAAAAGGAGTCAGGGAAATTGTATTGGTACTTGTAAAGCCTGAAAGAGAACAGCAGAGATTACAAAAATTTTGAGATCATAAAAATCTCTTTCTTTCCTGTCAGTTGTATCTGGACTCTAGAATAATTAATTTTTTTTTTGTCTAAGAGACAGGTGGTCTGCTTTAGCAGTCATCTGTGAGCAGTAGTCTGCTTCTTTCTCTGTCTCAACTGTGTAGAACACATCTTTTACCTTTTTTGTGCCTATCCCCAGAAGCAGCAGCTATTTTCAGGGAACACTCTTGTTCCCTGTAGGCGTACTACTGCCCTGGCTCACCCGAGTCATCATACTGTGCAGAAATACCAGTTTTCTGGGAAATCTCTAGCTGATGATTAATGTTCTCTTTACTCTAAACATATTGTTTTATCAGATCTGAAGCATCTGGTTTATTTCTTTAGTTGCTTTTTTAAAAGATTTGTAGGTGCTGTTAATTTACACTTAATTTCTAGGAAGTTTAGATGCCATCTAAAGGATTTGTCTTCTACACGACTCCCATGTACCTGTGTGCTTAGCAGATTAAGATCTGAGATGACTTCTGAGAAATGTTGAAAAGAAATGCTTCAAAAAAAGGTGAAAAGCCTCCCACTTTCAAGTTGGAACTAGTCTGTGAATGCTTCATGCCTATTGAAAAATAAATCACCTGGTTTAATATTCCAACTAGGCAGGTGCACATATTGGCATAAACTTAGACCTTATAAGCCAATGGAAATTGCTAATAAAATGCAACCAACACAGTAAGAAAACAAAAGTTCTCTTTTAAATAGTGATCCTTGGGATTACATTTGTTGCAAAACCCTTAGATGCATTTGTTAAGCACTGTGTAACAGCAGCAACATAGACTGTTAGGAGGAAAAGTGGAGGAGGAGGGATTTCTGGTGGATAGCAAGTATAATTCATATGAAAGGCTAGGATGCAGTCATGGGTTGTGTAGGGAAGAGGGGAGTTACCCTGAGGAAACTAAAGTGGGAACTAATTGTATCTCGCAGTGCCTAATGGGGAGTTACAGTAAAAAGAGAGCCAGCCTTTTCCTGGGGGAAAATACTAAAGTTACAAGAACCAACAGTCCTAGGTTAAAACAAGTGAAATTCCAGTTGAACTTTGAGTGTCCCTGTGAGACAGGGATATCATAACACTGGAACAGCTTCCCAGAGAGTCTGGGGAGTTTAAGTTCTTGGAAGTCAAAGAATCCCTGAACAGTTAGGTTTAGAAAGGACCACTGGAGGTCATGAAGTCTAACCCCCAGCTCAAGCAGGGTTCCTTAGAATCCATTACTCAGAATGAGTTTCCAAGTGATTTTTTTTTAATATTTCCAGGGAAGTAGATTCCAGAACCTCTCTGGACAATCTGTTTCAGTGTTTGGTCACCACACAGTAAAGTTCTTCCTTGTGGAATCATAGAATATCCTGAAGTAGAAGGGACCCATAAGTCCAACTCTTGCCCCTACACAGCACAGCCCCAAGAGTCACACCATTTTCCTGAGAGTGTTGTCCAAACACTTCATAAAGTCTGTCAGGCTTGGTGTTGCGACCATTTCCCTGGAGAGCCTGTTCCAGTGCTCACCCACCCTCCGAGTGAAAAACCTTTTCTGATATCCAACCTAAACCTCCCCAGACTCAGCTTCATGCTGTTTCCTCAAGTCCTGCCACTGACTGCAAGGATGCAAAGGTCACTACTTTTCCCTCTTCTTCTCCTTGTGAGGATGCTAAAGACCACAATGAGGTCTCCCTTCAGTCTCCTCTAGGCAGAACAAACCAAGTGACAGGCTCATGTGGAACTTCCTGTGCATCAGTTTCTGCCGTTTGCCCTTTGTCCTATTGATTGACACCACTGAGAAGAGTCTGGACTCATTCTCTTGGTACTCTCCCTTAAGGTACTTACAGACATTGATAAGGTCCACTCTCAGTCTTCTCTTCTTGAGGCTGAACAGGCCCAGCTCCCTCAGCCTTTCCTCCTAAGAGAGATGCTCCAGTCCCCCAAAATCTTCATTTCCCTCTGCTGGAAACATTCCAGGAGCTCCATGTCTCTCGGGCTGTGAAGCCCAGAACAGGACACTGCACTCCAGATTCGCCTCATCAGGACTGAGTGGAAGGGCAGGATCATTTTCTTTAACCTGTTGACAATGTTCTTCCTAAGGCATCCCAGGATACCATTGGCCTTCTTGGCCTCAAGGACACACCTCTGGCTCATGGACAGCTCGCTGTCCACCAGCATCCCCAGGTCCTTCTCTGAAGAGCTGCTTTCCAGCAGGTCAGCCCTGTACTCTCTAATCTTCCTAAAGCAGGGATTTAGTCTTCATTACATACAGAGAATACCATGTATCCTCTATAAACTTACCTTCTAAGTGAATAAAGTTATCTGTAATCAAATCTGTATGTGTTAAATTAATTTCTGAATTAATATTAAATTTAAAGCAAATCCTATTAGAAATGATCTCTGAGAAGGCTCTTCAAATTAGCACTGTGGTGAAAACACATCTTGGTTTTTACTGGGTTAATATTATCATCTTGGGTAGTATTCTTGTTCACATTTTTGACAGTTTCAACTCTTATTAGAAGTCTAAGACAGTATTAAGAGGCTGTAAACCCCAAATTCTGCACATAGAAAGGCCCCCAGAACAACTCCTGCAAAACCCAAACCTGAATCTAATGACATCTGGCAAGGGCTAATTGGTTCTGGGAATAAGTTCTTATGAGAACAGAGTCATGCTATGCTGATCTTTAGAGAACCTTGGGAATACAGAGGGGCCCCCCTAACGCTAGGGACTGCTTCCTTAATCCTACCAAGCACTGCAAGTGTGAACTGCCCACTGTGCCTTTTGGAGGCATGCTCAGCATGGAGCCTTTTTTGGATGCCCCTTTTTGTTTCAAGTGACAGAAAAATCCCTGAGAAGAGTTTTAATACTTTTCCCTTAAGATCAGAGTCAAGGCCGAAGCGACATGCTTTCTCTTTTCTCCAGTGCTGTGTTACTCATCAGGGACAGTCTTTTGTGTAAATACTGTATTTCTGCCTTTCTCATGCTCTGTCCTCAGCTCATGATCTTCTTTTCCCATTTGTGGGAAGGGAATTAAACATTTTAAACACGTGTCTGTTTCAGCAGTCATTTTGTCATTATATTTTAATGCAAAGCTTTGAAAATCTGTGGCTTTGGTTCAATCCTGGAGTCCATGAGAAACCTTCTTATTCAAGGCTTGAGAAAATGAGGCTCAGACTCTGTGGTAGCTACCTGGACTTGGGTGGCTGAGGAAAGCCTTGTAGCTGATTGCACCTGACCTGCAAGGTCTTTGCATACCTGTTTCACTAATGCTGTCCTAACTGACCCTATGTGCTGAACTCACTGGTGGTTTCAAAACCTGGTTGGTAGGTAACAGCTTTAATGGCCTTGCAAGCATGAATTTGCTTTTTGATCACTGTGATTTGAAGACACTCAGCACTCCGGTAGGTACTCTCAGTTCTTTCTGTGATGGAGAAATACATGATTTTTTTTTTGATGTGAAGAAGAGCACAAGCTAATTTTCCAGGATGGAATATGCCTGAGGTGTGGTGACCACCTCAGAAATGTGCCATTAACAACATCAGTCAGGATGTAATCCTGCAACACTGAAGTGAATGGGCACTTCAAGTACTAAGGCAAGGTGACCACTGTGGAAGAGAGACCAACACTTGGCTATCAGCAGTTGAAAGTTGAGGCAGAAAGGGCAATCAATGTACAGCAGTTCATAAATACTTCTCAAATTGGTTAATGAGTTGTTCTGATCAGGTGGGGGTTTTTTGCTGCTTCTTGACCAGTGCTTTCTGTCAGGCATAAATGACACATTCTCAGTAAAGACCCTTGGGAATCTTTTTTGTTTTTTTAAAAAAAAAAAAAAAGGTGAGAGATTTTTTTTCCCCACTTCTTTGTTATTTTAATATTCAAGTTATTTAAGATTCATGTAGTGGGCTAGAGAAGTGGATGGTTTAAAATACTTTCAAAGTATAATTTAGGCAAACAAAGTAAGAGTCTTTCCTCTTTCATCTCTGTGGCAAAAGAAGATAAAAACATTGTTTGAGTAGATTTTATATATATGGAGGGCCTGAACAAAACTCTGGTAGTTTTCCTTACCTAAAATTCCTAGAATCACAGAAGTGTTACTAGAAAGGGACTTGTAGAAGGTTTTTTCCCAGTCTATTACTGAAAGAGTAGCTTAAGTCATTCTCTGAAAATGATAGCAATATTTGACAGATAAACTCAATTTTGTAAGGAAAGTTGTTCATCCTCAATCCAAAAATATGAAAGAAGCTTTAAAACAACAGTGATCAACTTAAATGCAAATAGTATCTTTTACTGCTGAATGACAGTTTAATTTCACTCTACATAAATACCATTCAATAGAATCCCTAGACCATATTCTGTAGACCATAAGAAAATGGAGGCACTGTGGAGGGAAAATCAATAGAAATAGGTTTCTAAAAAGTGAGAAGTTGACAAATACTGGCAAAATACATCTTCAAGTATGCTTTATTTGCAGGTGATTAAAAATATCTTTAGGCAAAAAACTAGTCAATCTTATCCAGTACAAGATAGAACATGATTTAGTGCCTAATGCCAGACGGACTGGAAAATGTGTAGATAGGACTGGTGATGCAGTTGTTGATGAATTACATGTGATTAAATGGCCCACATTCATATAGTAAAAAGACCTGATACATACATATGAGGAATTATAAGCACTTAATATTTTAACAATAAGCAGGAGATTTTGTACGAAAAACAAGGGACTCAAGGGGACGGGAAAGCTACAGACATCTTAGTAATATCAGAAGCCATCGACATTTCTTTTTAAAGACATTAACTAGCTCCTGCAAATTACTGCACTCTTGAGAATAGTATTTGCAATTTAAAACTTATCTAAAACATCACCAAAAGGTAACACTAATTCCTATATTTTTAAAATTATTTTGTATTAAGAATTTTGCAAAGAACTGAAATATGGCATGGCCATGAAGCATGAATTATCCACCATTTCAGAGACTTTGCATTCATCACATTTAAATACTAGGTGTCTGATTTCTGAAAGTCTCATGCAAAATCCAGCTATAAAAACTCACAACAGAATATTTTCAAGGATAAAAAGCTAATGTTTTTTTAAGCTCTGACAGACATCCAGTTGTGAAGGTGAATTTCAAAACTAATGGTCTGCATTTTCAGAGGACATTCAAAAATATAATTGTTGAACTTCCTGTAAATGCCCAGCTCTTATCTACACTTTGCATGGAATATTTACCAAAGCTATAACATTGGACAGTTAATGGAATACATCACTGCCTAGAGTAGTGCCAGAGGTAACATCATTATCTTTCCATAACTGCATAATGAGAATTAAATAATCACAAAACAAATTCCTATTATGAAATGACTTTTTTTTTTCCTCATGTACAATATATATATTCATTTATATTGAATATAAGTCCAGTAATACTATCACAGTAATGTGCTGTAGTAGTCTTTCATAGTGAGAAAACTGCCCTAATCATCTTTAACATGCAAAGCTTGGAAGAACCAGAAATTCACAGTAAGTAATACAATTTGTATATGCATCTTCTGCCATCCTAAAGTTAACCAGAACACTCAAGACTGTCGCTTATTTTTTTTTCCTATGTTTAACAAAAGCTACAGTTCTGTATACTGTACATTCACAGTGGGATCCCAGCCCCCTGTACTATCTGCAAGAAAGATCAGGTTACCACCCTCCATCAGAGTAAACATTCTAGTATTTAATATAATAATCTTGTGAACAGTTGTTCCTAGCTTGAAGCTCAGCAGTTCAAGACTTGATAAAATTCTCCTTCTCATCTCTCTGAAAGGTTTCTTGCTAACGCATTTTGTAGTCATTAGATACTGACATTTCACATAGCTGTCCTTTAAAATCCAAGTCTACTGTGAAATCCAGGTCACGCTGTAAAAAGATTTAAATGCAACATGTAAGTAAGACCATAAGTTTAGTGTATTAATTCAGTTATCATTGCTTGGGTTGAAAAGATCAGCAGATTCAAGAGATTCCTGCGGTGGTTTCTAACTTCTGTTTTTAAATGGTGCTAACACTGAGAAAACAGGCTGTAAGATGTGTAATAGCATTCACCATACAATCTGTGCTTTGGTCATATTTCTATACCCTTCCTGAGGTGGATTTAATGTCCTGGTTACTTCCTGGTTCAGGAAACTTCTGACATGCTGCTATCATATGTATCCTATGGAAACTTTTGAAGGGTATTCCCCATTGAGATTTTCTTAATTTAGGCTAAAGAGCTTTCTCACTAGGAGTTGTTCCAGGGCAGATCCAGTAAACTTCCCATTGTGCAGAAGCCCTCAGTCATTTTTTATCTTATAATGACACATTTTTAGGGAAGAGGCACTACACAGTTCTACAGAAGGAAGCTGTGTCTATGCAAGCTTTTGAAAAACTTCATGTTTCGGAAGAACAAAGCATTAACAAATCCTTTTGAACCAAGGTGGCCTCTCTGTCTTACGACAACCATCAAGAGCACATTAATTTTAGCACCTAAATCTGCATTCATGTGCTTACTGCTATGCAAACAAATTTGACATATTTTGTTCATTTTTCCCCACAATGAAAATTGATACATTTAACCCAAAAGAAAATATTACAGTCCCCCTAGGACAACATAAGGGTGGGGAATCAGATTATTTTCCTCTTCCAGCAAGTAGCTTCAGAGGTGAATGTGTTTGTTTTAATGCCAAGCTCATTTTGTGTTAACGTCTCCCTCTGTATCAACACTACCACACTCAATATGTATTTGGTATAAAAATGGAAAAGCAATGTAAAAAGGAGGACAATGAAATGTTAAGATTTGTTGCAGTTAAAAAATGCAGTTTTTAATCAATTACAACTGTATAGATGGATAACCAGGTTATTTTAACTGCTGTTTACTGTAATAGAAAATGAAGAGATGCTGCTCAAGATTTTTGGCAGAAAATAGTCCACTTTTGCTCCCAGAAGCCATAATTCTCATGTCTTGTTCTATCCAGCCCTAGGTTGTCTATCAGACTGTTTCTCACAGTCTCCTTAGCAGTTAAAAGAAGCACTAGAGGGATTCAGCCCATATCAGAGAAACAGGAAGTTTTCAGCAGTCATGGTAGTGTGATATCCATCATGCTGTAGCTTTAGTCTTAAATAAAGCATCTGTATTTTCTGTGGAATGGCATAATTTTTAAACAATGCTTTCACTCAGTTAGTGAGTTAAAGTACATTTGATCAGTGAGTTCATACAAGCATTCTGCTGAAACGTGCTACCTAATTTCCCGTTACACTGTCCTTGGGCACTGAGTGGCAAACCACTCAGTGATATCCCATAGATGTGGAACTGAAGTACTTACTCTTGATCATCCTGTGTTGGCAGAAGGGATCTTTCCACTGATTTCAGTGACAGCATGAAAAACCCCTTGCCTGCTTGCATCACAAAATGTGAGTCAAGCTGACTGCAGAGGGCAGCTGACTCAGTGATGTACTTGAATCCTTTCTCCCTTCCCATGCTAGCCTACTTGCAGGCTGACTTCTTTAACATTAGCACTGCTTTATCATTGCTGTCATCAGCTTTGGTGAACCTGTGACTGGAGCTCTTACCAATAAACATGAATGCCTTTAGCACACTCATTGTTTTATTCCTATGCATTTTCTTAATTGCTGATCATAGTTGATGGTCAGTAGAGGTAGAATTAGGATTAGGGATGCTGACTTACCACATTTTTTGCATTTGGTTTCATGGATATAGTCCCATAGATTTCTTCCCCTCGTCTCACAGTTAAATAGTCCTCCAGGTAGAAGACAGTTTGCTTCCAGTGAGTATAAGGAGCATCAGGTGCTAAAATATATATATATATATATATATATATGGGTCTCACTTATTGAAATTACTTAAATGCTTTGCAAATCAAATTATGACTTGGAAACAATTGGGAAAAATCCTTTCTTTTCACAGAATGCTTTACGTACTATATTAGCAAATGTATTTTACAACACAATTCTATTGGCTGTCTGTGGGTTGTCTTCTAATTTTTACTGGAATATGTCAGCTGTGAATCACACCCAGCAAGAAGGATTCCACAAAAGGGGTTGCAGGGAAAGATAGGCACATTTTTATGCTTTTCTTTCAACCCACACGTGTTCAAATTGGGAAAATCTTTACTAAGTGCTTTGAATTTCAGAAGTCTAAATTAGTTATAAAAACAATGATATAAAAGCATGAAGGAAAGGTTCATCAAATATTATTATTCACAAAGTTTCAGATGAAACATTTGACAAGTGATCCCAAAACAGCAAATTTTATAGTTTTCAGGAGAACAAAGTGGATGAAAGGGCACTTGCACCTTGATCTCTTTTGGGACTATTAAAAGGCATTTTGGGCAATTTGCCAGACATGGAAACTGGTCTAAATTAATTTCTAATCTTGCTTAGCAGAATCACTTTGATGACCCTTTGCTATTTCAGGCTTTTAATTTACTTCTTTTTTTCTATATCTGATTTAAATTCCGATCTTTGAGCAGTGCCTAGTGAACTGGTATTGGTCACTTCTTGTTCCTACCATTCTTGCAGTCAAGAGCATCTAGGAACCTAAGAATAGCTGTAGGAACTCAAAGACTTCCTAACCTGGCAAAAAAAGCCTCTGATAAATTTATTTTTCTTCTATTTGTATCCCCCAGTCACATGAGGTCACTGTATTGTATCATTATTAACACTGTTTAATAAAATAATAATCTTATTTAATTTCTACATGAATGTTTCAAAAAATTACTTTGCTTTGAAAATTTTTTGTGACTGGGGAAATGCTAATGCTTTTAAAAAAACTATTAGGACAGGAATTTTTAACTGTTTTCTAAAATTCTAGAATCAGAAGACTGATAAAAACCAACTTTTTTCAAAAACTATGCTGGCAAATAGTTATCTTCTTAGACAGGTAATTTCTGTTGTCTGTGTGTTCAGACATTTCTAATGACTGTTAATCTCAATTGTTAAATGAGATATCATCTTGTAAGAGTTCAGATCCAGACTGTTTACTATTTGGACACAGCTGCATAAAATTTCTAGCTGAAAACATGTTAGACCAAAACGAAATTGAATTTATAGTCTTAATCACAACTGCTGCCTTGTACACAAACATGTAGTTGTACACATGCCCCTGTGCAGGGCCATGCTCCCCAGAGAAGCCTGACATGACTGGAAGCTTGTCCTCCATGAACAGGGTGGGGGTGTGTGTAATGCAGGCACAGGTCTCCAAGTCCACCCCAAATTACACACTTATTCATAATATATATAATACATATCAGTGAACTGGCGTTTTGACATGTCCTACAAACTGGTGTATTTTACTGAATTCACTGCAGCTTTGCCAACAGACACCAGGTGAGAATCTTTACCAGTCTTCTAGACAGTGGTGACCCTCAGCAGTAGATGGCCAAACAACCTTTTTATGGAGCAATTCTTCTGTACCTACCTTATCATGATAAACTGAGCAGAGGCAGAGAAACACTTCACCCTCCTGTCCACAGGGTGAGGTTTTTGCATTTATTAATGTCTTAACCAAAGACTCTTTGGTTTATTCAGTCTGGTAAACAATGCCTTAAGGGAATGGAGTTATTCTTTCAAATATCTGTTCACCAAGGCAAGTTAGACTTTAAAATCTGGGTTGTTAGATATGACTCACATAATCAGTATGTGTGTTGTTATAGCTTGGAAAATAAACGGGAGTTTTGTTCTAGACTCTGGGGCAAGCAAGAGCTTTGTTGAGTTTTGGATCTGGGGAAAACTAGGATGCAGAGCTGCTATCTCTCTCTGAGACAATAATTCTCTCTCTAATCTGAGAAACTTGACACAGGATTTAGATATAACTGGTGAGGGACATAAATTCACAGGTCATAATTCCTGCTGAGCTCTAAGCTTGATAGCCATTGTGAAATTCTGCTTCTGTTTCCACAGAATTCCTATAAGATCCTTTCCCCATCCTGCTCACCTCTCCCCAAATTAAAATAGCTTTTATCACTGAAATTCAAATGTGGTGGTACATTAAACCTTCCTGTACCATCTAACCATCAGCACTGAGAGACTGATAGCAACAGAAATGAAATTAAAATGAAAAGAAATACAGATTACCTGTAGAAAATCCCATCTTCTTGTGGCACTTCGTAAATTCAATATTAAAATAGGTGACCAAGGCATGAATGTAATCATTGCGCTGAATTTGGAGGCAGAATGCAGAAGTAAATTCCAATTCTTCAGTCTTCACTGTATAAATATCTACTTCCTGTTTTGAGGAGAAAGAAATGACATTTACATGCAGATGTCTGTGACTCTCAGGTATGTATTAAATGAGACACTTTAGTAGCTCGTTTAATGAGCAGACACAAAGATGACTGGCAGCCTTTTAACACTGCAAGAAATCAGAGGTATATTCTAATATATCAAATCATGAGCAAATGATCCAGTTATCTGACTAAGCTGACAGAGAGGACACTCACTAAAGACTCTGTGTTCTTGGGAATGGCAGGGAGCAGCTGTAGGAGCTGGGGAAAACCAGGGTAAAAAGGTGCTCTGATAAATATAGGTAGATGTTGAAATGGAGATACAGGTCCAGTTCAAAGACCTTTCATCATCAGGGACTGTCAGCATGAGAAAGTTGGGTTTTTAATAAAAATAAGCTTATTTCTTTTTGCATCTCTGGAAAGGAAAGTGATTTAACTGTGTCAAGCAGTCAAAACATTTGAGGCACAAGAAGGGCCTGTTTTTTGATGATGATGCTTTCTAGTCCTGTGTCAGGTACCTGACTCCTAACAGTGAGCACAGAGATCTTTCTCTTGAACGAGACAGAAGCAAATTATGTCAATCATTCTGTGGCTTGACTGCAGCAGTTGGAAGCGACAATGTAGTTTTCAGGATTGCTCATTTCCATCAATATTTAAATCGCACTGTTCAAGGCTTAAACTGTGTTTTTCAGATGGATCTGATTTTCCCAGCTAGGTACTGCTTTTATCTGGGCTGTTTCCAAAAGTTGTAGTGATGATAGGGAGGATGGTAAGTCTGAAGTACTATTCTAATGCTGTGGGAAATGTTTCCCATGCACTTTCCGGTATCTTCATTGCTCATTCTCATTGCTGTGGTACCCTTATTGCTCATGCATACAGGGAAACAGAATTTTTGTAGGCAGAAATCCAGATTTTCTCTACTCTACCAGCTGAAGTCAGGAATTGTGTCTCTGACCTCACCAGCATTTCTTAAGACTTGCACTGCAAAAATGGAGAACAGAGTTGAGACTGCCCATTAGAGGGCTCTTTTAGCTTCTTTTAGGGCACATTACAGGGCTCTTGTAGAAATTGCCTTCTGTAATCTAAGGTAAGACTGCAAAAAGAGACATAGAAAGATGCAGCCATATTTCAGTTACTGAGGTCTTTTCACAGATCAAATATGTGTTTCTGAGACTTGGAAAACTCACGGGGAGATGATTTTAGCAAGCCATAGCTTTGGCCTGTCTGGTTAACATTATCTTTCAAGAACAGCTTGACCATAATGAAAATTATTCTACTGCATTGCAATGACACCCTGAGGCACTAGTGTTTACCAGTGACCTATGCATATAATTGGTCATTTAAAGCAGTGAAAACCTTAAAATGTTTTTGGTTTTTCCCCCTCAGAAGAGGGTAAGAAAAAAAGCATGGTAGGAGTAAGAACTTATGAGGTCTCCTGGCAGAGTTCCATTGCAGCCTGCATAATTTGCTTTGCCAAGCTAAACTGGACTGGTGGGTGATAGCTGCAGACTTCTGTAGTTTTTGGTCTTTTTAGTGATCTCACTGTGGGGAAACTGGGACTTAAGTCTAGTCTAGTGGTGAGGCACATAAAAGGGAACTAGCTCCCTCTCTCTGAGCTGTGTTGGCTGTGCAGGGTAAAGTGGAATCAAAAGCACTAGGATATATTTTCAATAGAGAAATCAGTAGAAATTTCTCAAAAATATTGAACAGATGTCCTGAAGAAACTGTTGGTCACATTTGCAGTCCTTTTTATAAGGTCAGAAACATAGCTTTTTTACAATGCAAGGTAGGAGACAAAAGTGGGGACTTTTTTCATAATTAATACAATTCTGAGGATGGTCAAGTCTGGTTTTGGTGATATCTTTGAATTTTACTCTGGCAACTGCACATTCTTATATAAAATGGCAACACTCACTACAGGTAACTACACAGGAGACAAATGATACAAATTGGAGTTAAGGTTGCTTCTAGAGTGCCATGGCACCTCTTTTCTGATCTCCTTTCCAGTCAGGTTACTCAGCTAGGATTTTGTGAGCATGGAAATAAGATAAACATGGAAATCTCAGTGGATGTCTAGGTTTGGTGGAGTTCTTTCAGGGGTTTTGTTGTTTGTTTGTTTGTTTTTGGATCAGAGAAGAAAACACAACTGTTTTACTTAGTAAGAAACAAACTTTTCCATTTTTTTTGTCAGTGTTGCTGAAAGCAGTAGGCCCTCAGCAGGACACCTGTACACTTATTCCTGTGTTCTCTTATTGATTCTGCTGGTTTGAAGATGTTTTGTCCTCGCTAGTCTCCCTGGCTGATTTGGTATGGAAGTTAAACAGAGGACTCCCATTATGCAGGACAATTCCCATGCCCCTCAGATATATTTAAGAGATCATGCAAAAAAGAATGGCTCCCATAGCAGAGAAGATGCTGCACTCCCTGCGTGCACCCCTAGTGCATGTGGCCTAGTGCCTAAAGTTCCTTAAAGCATTCAGGACTTGGGTTACATCCAGTTTCTGAGGAGTAAAAAGAGATGAAATTTTACTCAAGTCTCCAGCATGTCAGATAAGTGCCATGGCTACACAGCATGCACAGTTGATGTCTTATTTTGCTGATTTTGTAGAACCATTCAGAGCATCTAGACTGGGAATTGAAATAACTGCAGAAGCACAAGACTCTGACTAGTCTCTGAGGAATGTATCTAGTGACTGGTACATCCACTGACTAATCTAGAGAGAACCCAGACTCATCTGGTAGGCACCCTAAATTAGCTGACTTTGGGTTGAATACAACCCTAAAAATCCATCTGTGAATCTAATATGAACAAGCTGTGCTATTCAAAAGTGCTGTAATAAAACATTTGAATAATTAAACATTATGGCTTTGTTTATTCTCAAATGTTTTCTTAGGCTAATATTATTCTCTGAATTCACAAATATTTTCAGGATGAAAGAAATGCATTTTATATAAATAAACCATGTGCAAAAGTAAATTAAATTTAAAAATACATAGCTACAGAGTCTGTTTTTCCTTCTTCCATATTGCTATCTTGAACATAAACCTCCCTCCTTCATGCTTTTCATTGACAATTTTCTGTTTGCTTAGTGAACAGTTTGTGAGATTCATGACTGATTCTGGAATGGAGGCTGGTTTGTGCTTGTGTACTTATTACCTGCTTTGCTCTCATGGTGCCTCTACATGGTACAGCACTATTCAGTTTATGGACAAAAGATGTCAAAACTAAATATAAAACATGAATAGAAACACTTTGAAAATTGTTGTCTGTCATCTTAAACCAAATTGCTTTCAAAGACCTTCTAAATAAAGCGTTGGATTTGCACTTCAATTAAGGGTGTGCAGCTTTTTATTCCAGAACAGCCAACCCATTTTGCTCCCTGATCTCTTTCTCTCTGGACATATTTCATAGAGTCTAAATAGCTGTTTCTTTTGTGTGTGCTGCAATTCTAAATTGCTCTGGTTGAGGCTGTTTTCAGGCACAGCCATCTTGTGTTCCCCTCAGTGCAGATGGACTGTGCATGCAAACGTACTCATCAAGAGTTTCTGCTTCTGTTCCTTTTTGCTGCTTTCAGTAAGGGTTTTGCAGACTGGAGGCATGGCCCTCCCTTTTGCATATGGGAAGATTTAATGCTGTGTTTGTTACTGGCAAGAAGTAAAAGGGAAAAGTTAGAACTGACTCTTTGGGATAAATGAGCTCTTAAGATTCATGGACCTGGTATTGCATTATATGGTATAGTATTATATGGACCATTGATGCTGACAGCCTTGCTCATGACAGTTGTCCCACATGAGGAGGATTCCTTCATGTGAAGGGAATTTTAAAGCTTTCAAGTGTTCCTGCAGGCAGTTCCTTCATTGTTAACATGATCTTGTGAACAGGGATTAGTGACCTTTCTGTCTCATGTAGAGCAGGGTACCAGTTAACATCTGGATGCAGATGTTGGGGCAGAGATATAACAGTAACATTCTATATAAGGCTAAGAATTAGGAAGTTAGAGAAATAAATAGAGTTCCAATTCTGATCAGATGTTCTGGAGTTATTTATTTCATCATCAATTCAGAAATGATGCTTCAGACTTTCTTACTGCAAACAGAATGATTTACCCCTTCTCCTCAGCAGCATTCAATCAGTAATTTCTAACCTCTATTTAAAAAAAGGCAGGGCAATTCAAATTCATATCTAAGTATACCACGCTTTTCTTTATCCAGTATTTGCACATGTGAAACTTGCAAAAATCTCGAGTTAGAGCCTGCAGATATAACCAGATGAGTAGAGATCCAAGGAGCATCTTACTTTTGGAAATTCCATAAGAAATCAAGGTACCAGTGTTCATGCTCAGGTCACGTGACAGTACTGAGCATGTGAATCATGCAAGAACTAATTCAAAACTGCAGAATTTTCCTTCTTAGTGTCACAGCATTCTGCAATGATGGCTTCTGCAGCTGGTTCAAAGCATGCAGAGATAATAGCAAAACATAAGCAGCAGGTCTCAAAAGAGCCAGTTAGGTGTAAACATTCATAATTAGGTGTATTCAGAATTACCAAACCTTTATTAAGCAGGCGTTGGTCACCACTTGCTTTGGATCTACTATGTCCACCAAGGGTTCCTTCATGGCAACATCCCTAATACAGGTCATGTCAAAGCCGTACACATTCTCCCACCCTGTCAATGCAAATGGATTTTTCAGGGTTAGCAGCAATAATAGAAAATATTCTTTGCTTCTCAAAGCATTTTTCTTTTGAAAGAATTTCTACCATCCCCTAATTTTCGGATGTCCCCTTCAGCTCTTCGCTCCCTGCCCCAGCTGTCTATGTCATCACTGCTATTTTACAGATAATGCAGTTGTGGCAAAATAAGTCCTCAATGTACATATTTGAACAAGTGACCCTTATTTTTTGGTGTCTCCAAAACTGTGTTACATGAGATTTGTCAATGATTTCTGTGGCTTTAGACGCTTGTGATTGTTGCCCAAAATCATCTGATGTCAGGCTGAGTACTGGGAATAGCTGTTAGGAATTCTATCCTTTCCTATCCATTCTCCTCAATACTTGCTTCCCTCCCCTGCCCTCCTCCCCAGCTCCATACATTGGCACTCATTTGGCAGTTTACATGCTCCTTTGATTATTTAAGTAGTTTTAGTTTCAGCAGGTGAATTACTGGCAGAAGTAGAATTGCAGGTGTGTTTCAATAATTGGGACTCCAAGTGAAAAATCTGCACATATATCATGACAGAAAAGCAAAAGGTTCACTTTGAAAAGATTTAAAAGTCATGCCAGTCCTCAGTATTTGAATTGTTCTTCTGATTGTTTCGATAGATGCTGAGGTTCTTTTGCACAAAATGGAAACATTGAAAAATGGAAAAGTACACTGGCTTAGCTTTTAAGGTTGCTTAACAAAGTGAAAACAAGAACCTTCAAACAAGTGAAATCGTAGTCTTATGAAGCATGCAAGTCAAGGTCCGTCCAGTGCTTCATCTCAAAATCTAAACTGAATGCTGAGAGTGTTTTAAAAAAAGGCTTGAACAAAAAACAAAGTAAACAGATCAACACATTTGTGAGCATGTTTGAAATGTCTCGTTTTTTTCAGAGCATAGCATTTGAGCTACTGGGGTTTCCAGAGGAGTATGACTGAAAATGTAATGTGATATAAAAGTCTTCATACTCTGAAACTGGAAAAAACATGGACATTAATGATTCTTTGATATCTCTTTATTATCTCTTTATTGGGTTGTGAGTTTGTCAACATTTTCAGGGGAGCTGAAACTTTTGTTTCAGGCATCATGAGCATGTGAGAACTTTGGATTACATTTATAAAAGTCATATATTTTTATGTGATTACTCAGAAAAGATTAACTAGGAAGCCCTGAAGAAAAAATTGATTAATTTTTTATTTATTATTGGAGGCCTCCATAATTTACTGCACTTCAGCCCAGGTGGGATACCTTTGAAATATGTGGCCCAATCTGTCTTGGGCAGAGAGTTGTCATGGGAGGTAAAAAATAAAGTTATATGTTTTACATTTTGCAGTGAATCAGAGTAATTGCCTGTAGTAATCAGAAGTTAGATTTTTTTAGAAACCTCATATTGCAACATTTCTTGATCAATATAATGGTTCTTGAACGCCCTTTAAAATGCTCAGCCCCATATCTCATACGAAGACAAGACTCTATCCCTCTTAAGGAGACACCATCAAGGATTTATAAATGGAAAGGAGAGACAAGATGGTGGGGCAGATATAGTGAGACAGAAATAACTAAAGACACAGAGGTATATAAGGTAAGGAGGAGGAGGTGAAATCAGAAAATAAAGTGTCTTAAAGGAAATCATTTTAGAAGGGGAAAAAATGACTTGAAACAATTTTTCAAATGGCTAAAAATGGAACAATTTGAAAACAGATGTATTGTCTGTGAGAAAAGAAAAAGACTCAAGGTCTAGAAACGAAGGAGTTCAAAAGCAAAGTGAAAGATTTTAGACCAAATTGGTTCTGATTCCTTTACAGAATGGATGCCTCATACATCCATTTGAATTTGTATATTTTGTAAGCAGTTTAACTGTCAAGGTCATCACATAGCCAAGGAGAAAAATCTAGGCTGTGCTTGAGGAAGAGATATAATCCTTCCTGGCACCTACAGAGACTTCTTGTCACCACCCCACTGCACTGGGCTTGCTTTTGACCCAAAATAGCAATTTTGATCAACTGGCAGTTCTGTGTATTAGCACTGAATTTGATTATAGAAACATCAAGCCTTCTTTTCTGGGAGGAGGTGAGAGTCAAGGAATGAGGAGTTAGGCATTTTTATTTAAAGGCTGTCTGAACCCACTAATTTAACCCAAACTTTCACATGTATCTTTGGTTAATAAATCTGCTTAGGAAGTTCATGATTTTTTTTTTCCATTATGGGAAATACCTTTAAGTGAAACTACACAGCTCTGAAAAATAAATAAAATCAAAAAATGTTGAAAGGAAAAGAAGAATGAAATAATGTAAAACTTGTTCATTTGATCACAGCAGGAGCCTGGACCAGGTCACTTGTAGATGCCACTAACAGCACCATGATACTTCAAGGAAACTCTCCCATCACTCTGAAAACCCAAAGTTAGAACCCTTTTTTTAAGATGTAAGTAAAATTTAAATTTCTGATCCTTATTTTTAGTTTTAAAATTCTCACATAAAATGTTTGAAAAAAAGTATTACATGTTCTAGGGTTTTTTCTTCTTGACAAGCCATCATAGAAATATAATTTTTTCTAGGTTTATTTCTTCACATGGACAATTAATTTGCATCTTACTTGGTTTTTGTTATGATAAAACCAAAAATAAGGGCCTGAATGGCAAAAGAATATTACTGGGTTTTGTGGCTGTTATGATGGATTATATATTTATCAAAAAAACAACAAAACTAAATCTCCTATAATCCACATTTTAAATATAGCTAGAGGTATTAATGTAACTCTAGGCAAAGTCTTCATCAATTTATACATGCGTCTTTCCTTTGAGCACTTTAAATTACTGCAAATTTCCTGAATTTATCAGCAGACCAACATTTTCTCAGAGTTCACATTTATACTGGAATTCTGGCCTGCAAAGAGATTACAGCAGGCTACTGGAAAGGAAATATTTTAGGGAAATAGCCACAGAAAAGTGTTATGGCAGGTGCTTACTCACAGTGAATTTTGAAGTCCTTGTACTGTCTGTCTTCAATTGCTACCACGTACAAAGCAGCTCGGTCTGGAAACATTAGCCCTCCAGGTTTCTGTTGATGAATTGTGGGGAAATGGATCTCGTAATCTATTCACCTGACAAAGACATCACATTTTGAACTGCACATACAAAAACCAGACAAGCACCCCTTGCATGCCTTTATTGTTTTCCTTCAGATTGTCACACCAGCTTTGACCTTGCAGCCTGTGGCAACGTCATTAGACAGTGTCTACACAACCTTCGCCGGCCAGCACTTAATCAAAAGCAAAGCTCTTTCCCTTTGTTATCTCCTCGTTAAAGCCTAAGAAATGGCACTTGGAGATGTGACTGTGTCTTGTTATGGCGACGGTAGGGAAGGGAAAGCTTAGAGTCAGGGAATAAATGGTGATTGCTCCAGCAAGGAGTACGACATGCAGAGCACCTACCAGCCACTTGTCTCGTGCGAAGATGACTGTGTTTAACATTGACTCATAGAACAGACAGTAACCCATCCACTCGCTGATGATGATGTCTACTTGATCCACAGGTAATTCAACTTCTTCCACTTTACCTTTAAATATTGTGATTACTGAAAAAAGAATCCAAAGAAATACATTTCACATAATAAAACACCTGACTAAGATCCTCACTGGTGAATGTCAGGCTGACCTTTTCAATATGATTCTCTCCTTGAATGCCTGTCAATAAGGCATGACTCCATGTGACTCAATACAATTCACACTTTTCATGAACTATTCACAGCAAGCAGAATAAATAGAATTTTTAGTATCAGTATAAAAGGAAAAAACACCAACTCAAAATCCAAAGGCCAAACAAAAAAACCTCATCATGTCTAAAAACAACAGAAAAATAGGCCTTACCTGGTTACCTGTATGATCTCATTTTACAATTCCCTTTGGAATTTGGCAGATTTTTAGATCATTGACCAAGTAAGGCAAAGAATCCACTTAGAAGCCTTTAGACATCCCTGCAGGTTTACACAGTATTGTTTAAATGGTGGGCCAGTTAACAGTTGTAACAAATAATTTTGTTTTAGGACCACTACACAAATCACCAATCATTCCTGCTTTAAAAAAAAATAAAAATTCCTATTTACAAATGTATTTTCAACTTGTGCTAAATAATTTTCAGCATGTGTTTTTCTGTTGTTTATATTGTTTGTTGCAGTGGATAAACTCTCATGGTTCTGGATTCTTCCCTGACAAGGTAACAGATGCACTTGTTAGTGCATAATAAGGTGAATAATTAGTGAATTAGTATAATAATAAGAATAAGGTGAATATTCTACATTCCATTACTAATTGATAAGATTACTCCACTCCTCTTAATTAATGGTAATTTTTAATGATAGCAGTTTTTATTGATGAAATGGTCAACATTCAGTTTCAGAAAAATGAAGGTAATTTAATTTAATTTAATTTAGCTAGAACTAGGTTAGCTAGCTGAGTGTGGAAATGTGGGTTGAGTGATTTTTTAGAACTCAGCCCAGTGAAAAGGTTTTGTCTTTCTCAAATACATGCAGTACTATTATTTCTCTAACCAGATGTGGGCACTTTATTTGCATAGCAAATTTTTAATCCAGATTGGCCCCCTAAGAAATTGGGAACGCTCTGACTTAGACCAGTACCACAGAGTATCAGCTGATAAGAGCAACCTGACTGGAAAAGAGCAGAGTTCTCTTCTCTTTTTCATTATTTAAACACATTTCTTTCATAGGAATTCAACAGTTAATCTGCTGTTGTAACGAAGACTCTTCATGTCTATAAGATCCAGCCATGAGTTCTCTTTAGCTCTCTTTTCTCCCAAGAACTTTCACTGCCCCAATTCTTTTGGAGTGAATTTTAGCACTGTTGACAGCTGCCAGTGTGACACACCTGATGTTGAAGCCCCCTGTTTACACCTAGAACAGTCACAGTGTAAGCAGCAGCAGCATCAGCAGCACTGGTTCCTCCCACCTCCCTTCACTTCCTAAGGCATCATGTGGGAACAGACTGTGCTGTCCCCAAATGTATTGCATGTGTCTGTTCTGGAAACAGTGGGTTTCCTCTCGGATCAGCCCCTTTTGCTGACTCTGCATTTCTCAAAACATTTAAGGGGGGAAAAAGAGGAAAATTTCCACAAGAAACAAGATCCTTTGGTTCAGTATCCTTTATTTTATTTATTAAAAGAAAAGTGAACATTTTATTTTATTAAAATAAAAGGGTGAGTGTAGAGTATGAGAGTGTAAATGTTGGTTCAGGTGTGCAGTGTGCAGACCAAACTGCAGTCAGGCAGACTGAAGCACCTGTCCTGCCGAGTCTCCTCCCAAAGGGAAGCTCTACTTCTGCCTCCACAGCTTCCCAGTGACTTTCTCCTTGTAGAAACAGGAGGAAAAAGCAGAGATAAATACATTCTGCACCCTCTGGAGTGCACTGGAACTTTCTAATTTATTCTGACAATGGTCCCCTCACACGCAATTCCTGCTGCTGGAAATCCAAATGCAAATTGATTTGTGGTGTGCTATTTGCGTCTCTAGCGGATGAAAGCTGTTCTGGGAACATACAGCCTCTGCATCCAAGGTTCAGGACAACCAAGGAGGTCACACCTCACTGCTTCAGTGCCTTATCCCTGCTGTGGGGAAGAGTATTTTCTAGTCCTTTGCTTCCTTCTTTTCCTGAACCAAGAGTTCCATATGCTGGCTGGCCTCTTGTATCCCACGTCACTGCTGTTTCACACCACAACACTTGAATGCCCATGATGTACAATAAATATTCCTCCCAAAGAGCTCGGGGTTAGTCAGAAACTGCCAGTGACAGCAATAAAAATTAGAACAGATCTGAACCAGAAGAGAAACCCATTCCTGCGCATGTGCGGGCAGAGCATCAGCGCAGACACAGCTTAAAAGTGGGGGCACTTGGTACAGCCCAGCCATGACCTGCTCTGCAGCAAAGGCAAGCTCTTCACAAAAAAGCACTTTTAAACAGGAGCTGTCTCACGGCCTCAGTTAAAAAAAGACTGATTTTTTAGGATGCTACAAAGATATCTTGTGTGCTGTGATTTGGAGGAGGACTGAAGGCATGAAACAGAACTTGTTGGGGATTATTTTGTGCTAAGGATTTTCAGTAGCTTGGGGTTACTTCTGGGTTGGGGTTTTTTTGATTGGTTGTTTTTTGTTGGTTTTTTTGTTGGTTTTTTTCACAATTTAGTTTCCACATACTTGGAAATTTCATCGGCTTCCGTTTCAAGCAAAAAATAAGTTTTATATGATACTTTTATTTTATGATTTGAACATTTTCAGTTGTGTATCATTTGTGAGTGTGTGTTTTGATAAGGTTTTGAAAAAAGTGTTTTCTTAAAGTGGGGAGTCAGACAACTTAGTGAAAAATTTTTGCTTTAAACCTTATTTCAATTTGAATGCCAGTGAGTATGTTTGTATTTCTATTCTGCTTAGAGAGATGGAATCCAAATGGCAGAATTAATTTGGTAAGTTCAGTTCTAATATAGGGTCTTCCTTCTGCTTTGCTAAATCAAATTTCCCATTTTTACTTCCCATATTTACTTTTTTTGTCTCTGGTAAACACAGAGGTAATTCCTGTGAGGAATTGTTGTAGTGCCTAGAATGAGGTGTTTAGTTTTGTATTTACATAGGTAAACTCTGCAAAACTACCATTTACATGTAAAACACACAACAGAAATTAATCAGAAAAAATAAAACTGTCATCTTCTCTTTCTCCTGAAAAAAAATAAATAAAAATTATATGTGTCTTACTGTTGTCCAAGTGGTTGGCCTTGATAATTTTTTCTGAGTAGTCGGATATACTTGAGCATTCAATCTAGGAAAAAAGAAAAAAAAGAGAAGCAAGAAAAAGAGCAATTTACCTTTTAGAGAGCTCAGCTATGTGAATGAAAGCAATATCTACTGAAGGCAGCAGAGACTCTACAGAGCATGTAACCATTGATAAAGAGTAAATCAAAGCTGTGGGGAGGATCATAATTATTGATATTTTAATATTTAAATTGCAGTCTGTGTCTGAGTTAAACTGGCTCTCATAGAAAAAGATTGCTTTTAAAATTGTTGAAATGTGATAAAAAAGAGGTTCTACCTAAAAAATGTACATAATTTATTAATAGTATTTCATTTATTCCTGCTACTTTAGAATATTGCTTCCTCCCCCACAAAAAATCTGATGAATGGAATGAATTAGGATGATGCTACATTTACATATGTATTTTAAAACAACATACATTGAAACTTTGTGAATAATATTAAAATTCAAAATGCCAGTACTGGTCTATGCCAAGAAGCAATTGTTTTCTATGTGAAAAATCTATATTCTTTAGCAGAGCTGTTATTCCAAAAGAATTCAGGCATTTAACACATAAGAAATTACTGAAACTTTCTATTTACAAGAACATCCAGATCTGCATGTCTTTTTCTGTGACCAGTTCTGTGCTTTTTCTAGGAAAAGAATTACAGAGTGCCTCCTAGTTTTAGATATGCCCTTAAATTTGGCAAAATCTGTGTACTAGCACAAAAGCATGTTTGCAATGACCTTTAATGTCTTTTAGAGAAAAACTGCATTCCATGAATCTCTCTGGGTTTTGTGCCCCTTGAAAATCATGCTGGCCAAAGTTGCTTGTACTCTCTGAATCTGTTCCTAATTTACCTCTTCCAAATTTGGCATTAAACAGATGATACTACTTTGCATAATCCTTGTCTCTCTAATTCCCCTATGGGAATGTCAAATAGAACTATATTATCTCTAATGAAGTGGTTTATATATCCAGTGAATCCCATTTAATCTCTAAAAGCTAAATTGTGCTTGACCTCTGTGATAGCACTCACAGATGGCAGGACAGCAGATGCAAGGACACAGAAATTCTTTATTGTTTTTATATTGTGCATGAAACAGATATAATAGCAGTCATAATATCAATCCCAGTCCCCATGGGAACACATTGATTCATCTTGCCTGTGGATGTAAACCATTCCTAAAATGTCTGGCTCAATGGCCTGAGCATAAACCAAAACTGGCTTGTGGAAAGGAACACCTGAGTGCCAGTCCAGAGAGTTCAAGGAAGAAATCCTTCGTGGTGAGGGTCATCCTTTTGCTTCATCCAGGTTCTTTCCTTACTGTAAATGGTATAGACTGTACGTCCTGTCTATAGTTACTGCCATCATACCAATTTTCCCTGTCTTTATCTGTCTGGTATTATCAATTCCATTGCCCATTTTGGATGCTTTTTAAATAAAGCAGGCACATGTAGGTGTTTGGAGGTTGCTTTCCAAACTTCCTAAAGAACAAGGTGCAAAGAAATGAAAAGCTCTCTCTCAAGAATGACAACAAGTTTCCAAAAATCTGCTTCAGACGCAAAGAAGCAAAAGAATAAAAAACCCCAACACTTAAATGTTTCATGAAGGAATACATATTTCAGAAAATAAACTTGCTTTATGGTGGCTAAAACTGTTCATCTGCATTTTGACTTGGACTCTATACTGTGGTTGAATTTTATTTTAAAAAGCAACTCATTTCAGAAAAAAGAAAACTGAATTCTGTAGGTGAAGAAATAGAGGTAAAATCAGTGTTGTCAGGGTTTTTCTCTCAGTTTTCTTTCAAGTCAGTGATCTGTTCAAACCTGTCCTATTTTTGCAAAACATTTGGATTTTATGAAAAGCGCAGGTTCCAATAAAATAAGTCTGTACCTGAATTTATAATCACAGAATCATAGGATGGTTTGGGCTTGAGGAGATGTTCAAAGGATTGCCCTGATTCAAGTGAAGGGTCCTGTTCTTAGCCATGTTGAAAGTCAGGAGGTTCACATAGGCCCACCCCTCAAGCTGGACAAGATTCCTCTGTGTGATGTATTTTCCCTCAAGTGTATCAGCTGCACAAAACAGTTCTGTGTCATTTGCAAACTTGCTGAGGGTGAACTCAATCCCACTATCTATTGTCCTTAATGAAGATATTAAATAGTAGTGGTCCCATTATGGACCCTTGAGTTGCTTCAGCTGTATCTGGTCCTGTGTGTGTATTTTCATCTCTGCTCTCATTTTACTTCTCAATCTTCAATCTACTGCTGCAAATGTTTCCTCTTTTGCTGTGGTCTCTTGCTGAAACAGTCACAAGATTCCCAGATTTCCCCTGGGCTGTGTCCTCATCACCACCTTTTTATACAAAGCAGCTGACATCTAACATCAGCCTTCATTTTCTGTGTCTGTTTAACTCCTTCTTCCCTGCACTGTCTTGTTTGTCTGAAAATACCATGGAATTCAGATAGTTCTACTGCAGTGACTGTCCTGAATTTTGTATGACTAAATGCAGCAGATGAACCAAGGCTTCAAGGGATATTTTATGTGTTTTTGTGTCCCTCACTGACCCCTCCCAATCACCACCATGTGCCAATTCTTTCTCTACATTTCTTACAACAGCTCTCCCTTCAGATGAATGTCACTGCATGGCACATTGGTACCCTCCCACGTGGGTTAGGGCTCAGAGCAGGTGAGAAAAGAAGAGAAAATGAAGGGGCTGGTTCTGTTCAGGTTGTAGAAGAGATGCCCCCTAATCCAATAGCAATCTAAAAGCATCCCAAAAGGGCTTGCAAAGAAAATAAAGTAAAACTCTTTTCTGAAATGCATAGGGACAAGACAAAAGTCAGTAATCATGAGCAGTGGCAAGGGAAAATCTTGCTCATTGTAGGCCTGGGATAGGTGCTGAGAGAGTATTTAGTCTCCATACTTGGAGATTTTCCAAATTGGACTGGACATGTCCTTGGCCAACTTGCTACAGCTTTAAGTTAATGATTCTATGATTTACATCTCTTGAAGACCCAGAGATAATTCTAGCAGTTGGCTTAGGTAATGGCAGGGAATATGTTCCAACAGTGAATAAGAAGGGATAAGAAGAACCAGACAGAGCAGTGGATGAATTTGAACCTGAAGAGGGAAAGTGTGAGTAAGAGGAGAATGATTTCTGTAGTTGAAAAATCAACACTCTGCATTTGTCAACAGTTCCCACATCACGCTATTTGAAAAATCACATTTAACTGTAGAGAAGAAACTGGAACATCACAACTCTGTGTAATAACTCATGGCAAATGTTTGCTTTTTAAATGGAACACTCACAGTTTCCAATGGCAAATATGACCAATAAATTCTCAATTTGACTAGAAGATTGCCACTGCTAGATCTCTGAAATGGCTGCTTGTCTAACACAAATGCACTCTGTAGCTTGCTGTGCACAGAGTTCACGGTGAGACAGCTCATCTGACAAGAAGGTTGAAATGCTTTGGATGTAGCAGAAGAGTTTCACACCTAAGGGAGTTCCTCTGAGAGCTAAGTTCCATGGATAGCCCACCCACCAGCTTCAGTGATGAACAGTCCATGGGTGAGCTGGCACTGGTGTGCCACTGAGTTTAAAAAAGGTGTGAGGTAAAGCCTGAACTCTAAAGAAGTCCAAAGGGACCTCCCCACACATAAAAAACCCCCAAAAACCAAACAAAAAAACCCCCCAAAAACAAACAAACAAACAACCCCCCCCCAAGAAAAAAACCAACAAAAATCCCCACCACCTCAACAACAAACATGTGGAAAAGTATTTACTTTTCTTTTACTTGGTGAATTTTCTGCCAGTGAGCTGGCTCACTGTAGAATCAGATAGGCACCAGTGCCAGCACAAGGGAGGGAGGAAGACCATATGGCCAGGGATCTGAGAGATAGGAAGGTGGGAGCACAGCATCATCATTTTGTATATGCTTATACTTCTAGAGCACTGCAACATCTTTGTGTGAGACCTGCATTTCTGCATTGAAGAAAGCTGTGGGTTTATCCTCCCTGAGGCTTTGAGGTAATAAATCATAATAATAAATAATACTTGTTTTACAAGAAAATACATTCTAGCTGCCAGTCTGGGGCTTAAACTCCAAAACTTTTTCAGCACCTTTTGATTTCAGCTATCTATAGTTTCATGCTCTGGTCTGATATTCAAATGAGATATTCAGAAGTAACACTGGGTTTTGAAAATATAAGCCTGAGAATTGAAATGGCATTTCATGTATCATTACCAGTCATAAAGACACATGCTTTGGGTGCTTAGTGACATCAGTGTCTTCAAATGCACAGATGTACCCAATTAAGTTTTAGTAAACAATTTTGTTGAAGTACACAGAGAAATAGGATCTATTTCCCCTTTTCTACATTGCACTGTGTCTTCAGGGCAAACAGAAGTCCAAAGCAAAAAGAAACTGCATTTGTCATTTTAGAGTTGGTACAAATAAGTTTGAACATACTTAGTAAGCAAATCCATGCTCCCTGTAATGACTTCTCTGCAGAGAACAGCACATTAATGCTCCTAAAGTTCAATGTATTTAAGGTAATAATTTCCTTCTGCCTCTGAAAAGTGTTATTGTTGGCACAGAAAACATGCACATGCTTTCTTGCACAATTTGCTGAGTTGTAATATGCAGGGAAAAGTGTATTAAGGAAATTTGTTTCCAAGACTACAAAGTTGCAGACCTTGAAAATTTAAAAAGCAAGATAGTTCCCTTAACCCCTCAGAGTAGGAGTGAATCTCTTTAACATTATTTTTCAGCCAAGAAGAAATGTGAATATGCACCAGATCACCAAAGATTCCACATATGAAAAGACATTTACATCCCAATTTGGAAAAGGTGCAGTAGTGCAAGTCATAAAATACAACAGAACTCCACTGAAGTCACTAAAACCATAAAGGAAACCACTAAAAAAACATAAAACCACTAAAAGCCATAGATGAGCTTGGAGAGTAGAATTTCAAACCAAGACAAATAAAAAAGGTAAATCACGAAGCCAAATTCTCAGGCAAAATGCACAAACAAATTCAAAATGTGAGAGAAAGTCTTCTTACCCCATATACCTTCTTGGCTCCTGCCTTTGCAGCAAACATGGAGAGGATTCCTGTGCCACTTCCAACATCAAGGACAATCTTATCTTTAAAAACATGTTTATTGTGATACATTGAGTTTCTATAGGTTAATGTGCGCACTTCATCTTTTAACATTTCCTGTGATGAAAATAAAAGCATTGTGTCACTATTTGAAATGCTTATATGCATTCCACACTGCTGCTGAATGCATTCCCTTGCTGTCATTTAAGCATTATTAACACACAACATGAAGGGTTTCTCAAGTTCTTTGGGGTGCACACATCAAAGCAACTATAAAACTCCAGCTACTTAGAGCTGAATTATTAAGAAGCAGCATGATGTCCCTTGTATGATTTTATTCTGCTATTATTTCACTGTTACAATCAACAACCAGAATGAAATCTAACCACAGCACTGCTTTGGGAATAGACAGAAGCTGTACAGAAATCCAAACATTCCTTTCCTCCTAAATCATGCACAACCCAGAGTCTCAGTGGAGGGACCTTGTGAGGTTCCTCTTTGAACAGAAAAGAAATTCTTCCATAAGACATTATAAGACAGCAGGCTTGACAGCCTTGCCCAATGTGAGACAGAAGTCCATAGCAGAGCTTAGAAATTCTGCATTGTAAGGTCCTCCCTCACTGCTCTTCTCATTATCCTCTCATTTATCTGATCAGTTTCCAGAAGATATTCATGTATCACCTAGACTACTCTCTCACTCATTGGAGTTGTCATTGTTAGGTGCTGATTTTTGATGCACTGATAGCAGCAGTACATGCATTGAATTCCATCAATACCTTGCTTTCTCTTGTACATCCTTCAGTCAAACTATAACAATAAAGAATACCCAGCTCAAGACCCAGGTGCCATTTTTAAGAGAAGTGTAGACTATCCAACACAGACTTTAGTTTTCTGAAAATCTTTCTGTTATATCTAGAAGGCTGAAGGTTTGCTTATACTGTTTCCTAATTTCATAGTTTAAGCAAGTAGACAAGTGAGTTTTTCAATTTCATGATGAAAAGGATCTGTTCACTGCCCAGCAGTCTGAGGCAATCATGAACTGGATTGTTCCACGTATCAGCTGATTACTTACCTGTCTTGGCAGAACACTGTGTGTGTGCTCAGTAACTGCAGATGAATAAAAGGCTACTTTTATCATAAAGCATGGTTTGGTATCAGGCAAAGAGCAGTCCACCATCACTGGAAAGGTGTGAGTACACCCTCATGGAAACTGTTTCCACACATATTAAGAACAAGAAGGTGACTGGAAGTGTTCAGCATGGATTTGTAGATGACTGGGCACTTGGTATCTTTCTATGGCAGAAGAATGGGCTTTGTGGATGAGGGAAGAGGAATGGATGATTTTTATCTTGATTTTTTGCAAAATTTTCAACATTTTTTCCCCATAACATCCTCACTGAAAAATGGACGAACTATGGAACTACATAAATGGTCAGTGCAGTGGGCTGAGAACTGACTGAACTGCTATTCTGAAAATGTTGTAATGAGCAGCACAAAGTCCTGGATGCCAGTCACTATTGGTATCTCCCCAGGATTCAATACTGATGCCTTTTGGCCTGATTTTTCAGGTGGATTCCATCTCTTCTTAGCAGACCTCAGTCCTCAAAGAGGGTCCCACAGATACAAAAACCAAAAACTTGTCACTGACATGAGCTGCACAAGCAATTGTGGACCCTTCTTGGGTCACTTGGTAACACTTCTCAAGTCCTTGTTTGCGCTGTTAGAATTGTGGCAAAAATCCACTTGGCACACCTTGCTGTTGATCATCATCCTAAGAGCTGCTCAGTGACACCTGATTTGCTCCAGGTCTCACTGGTGCTCCTGCAGAATAGCAACAGGCTCTAAGGGCTGGTCTAAGTGATGGACAAATGTCAGCAGCCTCTCCACAGTGTCCCAGATCCAAATGCCTCAGCAGAAGGTCTTGTCAGCAGATGGGAGCCTCTGTACCCTGCAGGTGGAAGCCTCTGTACCCTGCAGGTGGAAGCCTTTGGTAGCTATCACTTGTCACTTGCTCTCAGTGCTTCTGCCTGGCTCAGAGCCAGATGGTTCTGGAGGTTTGTTGGACAGAACTTCCTGCCCCTCAGCTGCAATGAAGGCACTGACCCTATTCTATAGTCAGACATCTGCAGGTGGATCAAGAGCCTCCCTCCTATTCCCAGAAATCACAAGTTTCCAGCCTTCACCATCCAAGAGCAGTCCTCACTTCCAAAGCTTTTAGATACAGACTCTGCATCTCCTTTCAGTACAGTTGGGGTTTTAGGCTCTTGTACCTTCACGCTCTCAGAGAAGATCCAGTCTCTTCCTCGTGGCCCTGATGCTTCAAAGTCTGTCAGCCTCCTCCAGCAGCTCTTGTACTTATTGACACAGATCCTTTACCAGTGCACACCTCCTGCAGGCAAGGAGGAAACCTTCAAATTCCCAGCTGCAGCAAGAAGCTCTCTGCACTCCCTGAGACCTACATGGCTGTTTCCTTCCTTCAGGAGATCCATTTGATTTAAGGTCTCTGATGTGTCTTCAAAATTTCTCCTAGGTCTCCTTCTCACTCAATTGTTCCTCTTAACTACTTCCACTCTTGGACTGAATTTCTGAATGCTACACTAGTAAGATGTCATAGGCAGATAGAAATTTTTTATGCTTACAGCTCACAAACAATTACTAGAGTAATGAAAATAGATATTGTTCTTGTATGCTGTTTGTGAGGAGTGCACTGAGTCATTTCACGTTTGCTTTTTTACATTCCGCTCTTAAAGATCTCATTTTCTTGCACCACAAAAATATCAGCAGGGCAAGGTATCAGTGACTTCTTTAGAACTCATCTACAGTCAACATTTTCATAGAAATGGTCCATCAAGTATTTAAAATTCTTTCCAAGAGTGTATTTAATGGAGGTGATTTGGCTTAATGTTCCCATCAATGCAGCCTGTGTATTCAAGTAACATGCCAGGAGTCAAGAAACTGTTTGGCTTCTCATGTCAGCTGAGTAGCTGTTCTGCTGATGTCTGTGCCCAAACATGTAAGAGAACAAAACCCCCAACTCAGCAATAAGGGAGTGCCCATGGTCGTGGCTGGGCTGGTTTGCAGCCCTCATAAATGCACTGCATCGATGCACTTGTGAAATTCACCACTGCACAGACAGCTACAATGAGAATCTAAGTGGGACAGAGGTTTTGAGTACAAGCCTCTAGAGAAGTGGGTGATATATTTGGCACTGAACCAGACTACACAACTGTCAGAGGAAAGGCAGAGGAATATCATGAGTAAGTGCGATACAGATAAGTAAATTAAAAATAAAATAAATAATATTTTTTATTATATTGTTAGTTATTTAACAATTGATAAACAAAAATAAAGATTACCTCATGAATTCCAAAGTGAGCATAGGAATCAAAGTAATAATCCCTGGATGTCATCTCTTCTGGATTGATGAGCTTTGCCATCTTGCCTCGGCCAGGGCAGCTTGGTTGCAGTGGAACATGTATTACAGATTGAACTGGCTTTGGAACAACAGTAGGCTGTGGAGGCTGGGCTGGGATGGTGCAAACCTAGAGGAACATGGAATACTGTTAAGAGGCATCATTAAAAGAAAATATTTCTCTCTATGTCTATCTTAGTGGTATTATTGTAACTATCTAGTAGATGACAAGTCCAAAGACAGCTGGTGTATCATAAGCGAAATTTAGGCTGCTTTCTGTTCCTGGGTCTTTAACTTATTTGATGTCTTGGAAAATTTCCTTAATGGATTTTTCCTTAATGTTTCTCTGCAGATACCTAAATTAGTGCAGAGTAATGGCTAATTGGTGGTGGCTGAAGCAGGTTCCTGCAAACATTGTCACAAAGAAGTAAAGAGCTACTTTCTCTCCATTTGTGTCCCATTTCTTCAAACTGCCACAGCTTTGTGAGAGGCAGGTTGCAATAAATAAATAGTTCCCCTTCAAAGAAGGGCTCATAATAAAAGGGTTCCAGACACAGTGTTGCCAACAAGGGCAGGATTCACAATAGATTGTTAATTATCAGGTAAGGTACCTGTCTATATTGGTGAGCTAGGTGTGAGAAGGCTCACTATATCTGGAAGTCCCTGATGCTATCTGAAATTCTCTCAGCATGTCCAGAAAGCACTGTAGGGAGCATGTGTGGTCCCTTAATGTAGTTTCCTGTTGTTGGGAGATGTGGGAGTTAGGTGTTTCCAACACACCATGGCCCCCAGCACTTAATTTTTTATTGCATATTTAATCTCCAACACCAGTATTCCGATAGACACAGAATTCTCACACCCCCTTGCTTCAGATTTGATATCTGTAGCATGGAAGACAGAAGACAGAATGTTTTTCAAATAAGGTAAAACAGACCCTGGTCTGGCCCATGCGTGTACCTATATTTTGAACCCTTAATAGAAAGCAAAATGCTGAAAACTGAGAAAGACTGAGCAATATGCACTAAGTCACCTGCAAATTACGGGCCAACAATTTCATACAGTAAGGTCAATCCTACTTTAAATATATCATATCCTCTTGTACTTGTTTTTAAATTTTTTTTTTAAGACTCAGTAGTTTCCCAGTAGGGACCAGAGTTGCCTGAGCCTCTCCTCACTACTTACATAAAGCTTATGCTGTCTTCTATAGTTTGGTACTGTGAGATATCAATCCCTTGTACTGTCTCTGAATAGCATCAATTAGCCTCGTTCAGTTTGCTTCAATTAAAAAAAAAAAAAGAGGAAGAAAAAAAAAGCCCCCACATTTTCTGCTCTTGTTCATTTGAAGATTTATATGTGTCATCTTTTGATGGCTTCTTTGGTCCATCTGTTAAAAAAGTAAATACCAGTGGTTTATGTTCCTGTAACACTTTTCATCCCCAAAGATACAGAAGCCCTTTATTTATAAATCTTCTTTATTTCTTACATTCTTTACTTTATCACCTCGCCCTGTTCACCTCACCTAGTTCACCTCCCACGCAGAAAACACTTGCTCCCAATTGGTGTTTGTATTTCTGTCTGGTCTACTTTCAAAAATGTCCATCTGCAGTAATTTCTCTTAAGACATTGCTTCATTGCCTGTTCATTGCAAGAAGTAATGCTGATAACTCATTCTGTCAAATGTTTCTCTTAATATTCAACTCTTTCAAATATAATCCTGCTACTTTTAATTACATACTTGTGGTTATATCTTAACTTTTTTCTCCATTGGCATGCACCCTATGTAGTTTTTGCAGTTACCTTTCTCAGCAGTCCTTTCTGTATTTGTCTGCTGGATTAAAAAGACTTAAACTGTAGCTGTTTGAAATTCTGTTTTATTATAATATGAAATCTGTAAGGTCTTACACTTTTCTCCTAAATCTTACCCACTGCATCACTTTAGAAGCAAAATATGTAAGTTTATATAATTCTGAATTCCATTCCTGTATTAGGTAAGAATGTCTCCAGACACACAACAGTGTATCACAGGCAATGGCTCAAAAGGTATGTAATGAAGTTGTATCAGTTTTTGTACATGAAACCAGGGGGCTTCTAGCATTTCTGATGCTGTCAAACTACAAATTTAAATGTGGCTTGCTGTACAACAGAGAGCATTTGCTACAATAAAAGAGGCTGGTCTTGAAGACTGACAAATCTCCTATCTGGATCTCAGGCAGTATCAATTCTGCTCCTGGCTGCATGGAAGGGTCTAGACAGGATTGTGACAAAAAGGTTATTCTGACAAAAGATACAGAATGAAATGAAACCTAACAATTTAGGCTAGGAAAGTTGTCTGAATGAATTTCTTTCCTGTAAAAGAATTAACTTTGCTGTTTCCTGGTCTGCAACTGAATTCTGCTATGGGCAAAGGGTGGCAAGGTAACTTTTATTATATATACTGAGGCAGTATTGCACCTTTGACTCGCGGTACGCTTTAGATTTATCCAAACTACCTGAAGACTTACTGCTCTCAACTGTGCATCTTCATCTCTGCCAGGAAGAACATATCCCACCCAGCAGAAGAAGCAGAAGCCTATTAGTTCTGCTTCTCAGCTGCCTTAGCTTGTAGCCGAGCAGCCTGTGGTAAAATGTGTGCATGGTGCTTGTGTGACAACACTCGGCTCTGAATGCCAATAGGACATGCACTGTCCATCCCGTGCTGTGGGTACCACAGCCTCAGGCACCAGGGGCAGCAGAAAACTGAACAAGGCTGGTGATCTTCTCAGCCAGCAGCACTCTGTCATAGGGACCTTAAACCAGCTGCTTCATTTCTGTTTTAGGCATACTAACACAACACAGACCTTCCGGATTCAAATGGTGTAAATTTTGCAGCATCTGTAACACCTCCTGCTGAAATTTCAGTGTGTTGCACTGTAATTCTGGAATTCCAAAACAATGTCACAATTACAAGAATAATTTTGTGAGTGGGGCTCAGGAAATCCCTCTGTCAGTCACTTGTCATAGACTCTATGAGCAATTTCACTCGAGAGCAACTTATGCCCTATGACAACAAATATCTGGGGAAAACATCAACATAGTGGACAACAACAGAATAAAGAATTGCAATGAAAGCTATTATTTGTATCACAAACAATAAAGTCTTCAGGCATACAATTCTGAGATTCTAAACTAGAAACAACTATGATTTTAGGGATATGGTACAATTGCTTAAGGAGAGAACATGCTTTTAAGACAAAAGCTATCAAGGAAAGACAACTTCCTGTATTCTTTCCAGAACTAAAAAGAACCCTTGATGTGATTTGCAAGCTTAGCATATATATATATAGCCTACATGAAATACAACTCATCTTTTGAATAACACCTGAAAAGGCAAAGCATCTGGGCTGGGGGCAAACCTCACATCAATGTAAAAAAAATTTAAAAACTCTCTGCAGAATCCATGTATGGATTCTGGCCAGCTGCACACAATTCCAGAACACTGCCTTGCTGCTAATGCAGATGAAGACTGAAAGAATGGAAGCAGCTGCTTCAGAATTCATTCTTCACTGTGCTAAACATGCAGCCCCCTATTTTTCTGTCTCCCATTTTGTACTGAAGGTGGAGGTGGGGGGTCTGAATGATCTGAGGAGAAGTCAATCACTGCTTTGCAACTGAAGTCCTACTTTTGTGTACCATTTCAACATTTAAAGCAAATTAAATTATGGACATATTTTCCAACTTTTAAAAATCAAAATTTATTTCCTTTTTCTTTGTAGACAGGGTTGGTACACTGCAGGTGATCAAATGTACTAGCACAGGACTGGTGCCCTTAAAAGCTTTGAATTTTCACAAAAGACAAGTAAACCTCATTCTTTCTCAAAATCCCACAACTCAACATCCTGATGTAGGTTTCTAAAACATATATAGGCACCTCAGTGACACCTCTGTGTGACTTTGAGATATATAGAATTGCCCATGTGCATCAATGGGTACTGCTGAAGTTGTTCTTTGAAAACTGGACCTAATCCAACAGGGACCGACAAGGCTGTCTGGGTGTACAACTCTCAAAATACAAAAGAGAACTGGGTATTCAAAAATCATGAGCTATTTTTGAAAATTTGAGCCTTTTAGATATATCCATCTGTCTACAGAGAGACAAGATGGTGAAATATGCACAATTCAGTTTTTAGGAGGTTTGTGACAAAAGCTGTGGTGTGTAGAGTAAAAATAAACTTGAATTTCAATTCTCTTTTCTTGATATTACTATGGAGACACCAGGCTGGAGGTTAAAATTCCAATCCTTGCAAAACTGTTGTTCAAGCTGCAGTGTTTTATTCTTGACAAATTATTAGTTATTCATGGCATTTTTATGACATTGAAGCAGTTAACTGTACCTTCTGCTGGGGAAGTGCTTAATTTTTTTCTTAAGAAATTAATTAAGAATGGGGTAACAGTTTTAAATTATTCTATTTCAGCATCACCTTCCTTTTAAACAAGAGGTTTTATCATACCTAAATGTCAACTTCACTTATTTTTTGAGCCAGATAGCTTTCTATGCCAGAACTACAAGAATATAATGTTCCTAACACCATCTTCATTGGTTTGAATTTAATAATCAAGACCTCCAGAGTGCAAGAGATTATCAACTGATATGCAATCACCATAGTGATTCCAACAATACAGCTTCTTCCTGCTGCAGATATAAAAGCACAGCCAAATATAAGAGGTAGTTACTATTCTCCTGCCAAAATTTAGGCTTCAACAAAAACTTCTAGGCAGTCTTCATGTAGGTTAAAACCTCCTTTGAATCCTTTATCTTGTACTATTTTGAAGTCTTTGTCCAAGGCTTATCTTAAGTGATCTTTGGATAGGGCAAAGAATCCAACCAAGTATCAGAGAAGATTTAACCTGATTTTCTGAGGAAATGAAGCTTCTACAGATTCTTGCCTATGCCTCCCATTAATAACTTTTGAGCTTGTCCAAGCCAGTCTGATTTGACAGAAGTGTGGAAATATCAAATGCAATTATATTTTGGTAAGTTTCTTGAAAGCCAGAAATTAGGTAGAAGGATAAGTGATTTCATGATCCACTGAAATTCAGGCAGCTAGAGTTCAGCTGTCATGCTTTCTACCTGCTCTGGGTTTATTAAGCCACCTGGCTGGTGTTACATGTGCAATGTGTAGCCTCCAGATGTGATGATCAGTAATGAAGATGTGCAAAGAAGACCAGGCATTGCTCACAACTAAATTAAGAGCTGGGAGCATAAAGAGCACATACTTGCAGGAAATCAGGCTTTCTATGCTAAGGACAGGAAGTTCACAAGGAATGCAAAATGGCAGGAAATCAAGGAGTTCCAACATTCAACTGCAGACAGATGTAACTGTTTGGGAACAAGGAAATATATATATATATA
>NC_031768.1:86371896-86453507 GCF_001522545.3 Parus major
ATACATACATACATACATACATACATACATATATATATATATAGGACCTTTGAAGACCAGTAAAGAACATTTACTTAGTGGAAGCTTTATGTTGTCTAAAAATCAGTATGAAATTGCCAATTCTTCAGCAGCTATAAATCTACTTTCTGCTTGATGAAAATCAGGCTCAGTCTGTTTTAAATTGCACATAACTATCAATGCAAATGCAAATCTATCAAAAGTCTAAAACTGAATCTAGTCAGACTCTGTAAGAGAACTGGGAAAGAGAACTGATTCTTAAAATTACTTGCTTTGAGGCTACCCCTTGTTCAGCCACTTCAAAGTGAGGCATTGCACTGAACTTCCTACATGGATTGTTTGAAATGCCAGATCAGCCTGTCATAGACAAACCTGTTCATTCAATATCAGCAGGAAATTCACTGTTCTTTATAAAGACAAGCATAGCTTAGAATGCATTACAACTGTGACATCATATCCCTAAGTAATGGTAATAGGAAAAATACTGTGAAAACACTGATGCTTTAGAGTAAAGCCTCTGTCCAGAACGACTGAGGCTGATCAGTTATACAATGAACTAGATTATACCTTAGATGTCCAAATCCTCAAAAAGTCAAAGATGCAAGCTGGTCATCAGCATGATAATGGTGTGGTCAGCATACTTAGGCTGCAGTAGAAATAACACCAAGTATCAAAAAGGAATGTAAAGATCACAACATTTGCAAAGCTGTCACTTATTGTGACAGAAGCTAAAAAGAAAATTAGATATGTAAATTCAAGATAGGTGCTGTGATACCTTTATGGAACTGACACAGGGTACTTCAAACTGTCAAGATTTTTAATGGGGACTGTCTGTTGGGTAAAAGCCAGAATTTTCTTAGTGACAGGTCAGAAAATAAGCAATCCAACTTCCAGTTTTCAATATTCCTGGGGATGCAGGAATAATTCTTCTCCCTAATAGAGGTTAAGCACTGAAACAAATGCTTTTCAGGGTCTGTGGGGTCTCCAACTGCGTAGATTGCAAAACTCAGCTGGAGAATATCCCTTACCTGCCTTAAAAGCTATCTTTTATCCAAGCAGGGTGCTGGACTAGATGGCCTCCAGAGCTCCTTTCTACACATGTTATTCTACAATATTAAGACATGGACAATTATATTTGCACTGTGCAGGAGATACAGGTGGCGAGGTTTATAAACCTGAGCCTAGTGCAAATTATGAGGTAGGTTAAAAATTTTGGTTGATAGATTTGTACACACGATAAGAACAGAACCTGCTTTCATGAGATTAAAAAATGCACACTACAAGCAGATGAGGACATGTTACTAAGCAATGAAAACCTTCTAAAGCTACATGTAACAGAACAGAACTGAGATTACAGGAAATGAGTTGACAAAATTTAAGGACAGGAATGATATCAAGTATTTGTATTATTTATAAATGTGTGAGCAATTCTAGACCATTTTGTGTGCCAGTGCATGTAATTAAAATGCTCTTCATCCAATCTGCTCTCATGACTGCTTAGTGCACAATGCCATTGGGAAAAAAAAATGGTGACAAGTTACAAATGTTGATATTTAATTGAACTTGTGTTACTTTTCATAAAGATGGAGATTTTGCAATGTATGTTGAATAGCATGTCCCATGCAGAGCATGGAAAGTCCTAGTTCAGCACAGAACAAAAAGAATATGACAGCAATATATTAGTATTAACTTAAATTTATTCTTTGCAAAGTACGCTGGGGAAAGATGGCAAATCATTACTTTAAAAGTGCTGAGTGGCACCTTTCTTTAGGAGAAGGTTACATTTTGATTATCTTTGGCTTTGGTAGGTTTAAGGCCTATTATTATTTTAGATTTAATATCACAGCACCTTCTTGGTTTGCAAGATCCCTGCTACAAGGAACAGCTGGAGAAATGCCTTGTGTTTTCACCTGTAGCCTGTAGTGTTGAGCAGATGGTCTGTCAGTGGACTCTGCTGCCCATCTGTTTGTTTGGAGCCCCTTGAGCCTCATTAGAAGTGAGGTAAGTTGCACAGCGAGGAGGTTCTCAAGAGCTGGCTGAAGTCTCAAACCCACTTCTATCACAGCCGGGGTTTCACAGCTTCAGCTCAGCGGGGGATCATGTTTTAGAAGCGTTGTCCTCTGGTGGATAATACCAAAAGCGAACTACAGTTGGCAGATGGCTAAATTAATTCTTCTTTTCTTAGGGCAGAGACTAATCTAACTGCTATCAATAATCTGGAAATGGATCTCCATGTATAACCATGCTGTTCCCTCCACATATGCAGCATATGGATCTGTTGCAGTTTAATGGTCTCTGCCATGTAAGTCAAGAAGAATCTGAAAGCTGAGGAATTAAATACAGGAGACCTATAGATAAATAAAGCAAGCTGTGATGATCTGTGGCTAGATGTCCTGTGGTTTTCTATCCATTTTCCATTTAATCAGGAATATATGAGGTGGATATATTCAAGCATACTGGTTATTTTGACACAAGATTGATACCTAGAAGTAAATATGGCAGGCTGAGAAAAACAGGTTAGGCCACCAGGGCTAGGTGTTTCTGAGAGACATTCCAGACTTCTTGGCTTTTTCCTGACTCAGTACCATATATCAGGGCTCCTAGGAAAAGTGTGCTTTCTAACGGAGCTCTTCTGAATATAGTGCCTTGCTAAGATGTATGAGCTTTTTGTTTGGTTTATGCTACAGCAACCTTTCTCCTGTTCCAGAGTCCAGTCTGAAAAGTTTCCTCTGGTGTGTGGACCACAGAGCAGCACATCAGCAGCTTCATAAAGCCAATGTCTCTTGCAGGTTGAAGCTTCTGGACTTATGCAGATTTACAGCTATGTCTGACATGATAACACTGCAAGTCCCTGCTTTCTGTGGGAGCATCCTGACCCTTTTCAAGGATTCATGAAAGGCAAATAAAACCAAAAGATGAAAAAAAAAAAGTCCTTCCTACCTTCCTGTCATTTTAAGTCTCTCTTTTCTGACTAAAGAAGATGAGAATTTAATTTCATTTAATTTAATTCTTTATTCACTTGGTAGAAGCTAACTTGGTAATGAGAAACAAGAAAGTGCCTTAATGTTTGGTCCCCAGCCTATCAATGTTGACTGGGAAATTCCAGTATCATCACAGGAATTTAAAGTTTAGAACTGAAGTAAACTGTGAGAGTTATGATTGCTATTGACAATAATTGGTATCATTTCTATCAAAATTTGAAGAGCACCTAACACCTAAAATAGCCAGTAAAGGCCAGGGAGCACTTAAATTGACTGATCACCATTGAATACTTTTCCTCTTCCATTCAATTATCCAGAAAAAAACAACAGTAGGTATAAACTATTTTGTATGCTCTCCTGCAACAGATTTTCCTTCTGAGATGTCTGGGTTTTGGGAGTTTTGACAGATCTCTTGCCTTTAAAATGCTACATCCAAAACTACTTAGAACAAAAGAAATCACAGATGCACAGATATAAGAAGGGGAAACAGCCTGTTGTTCTGACAGAGCTATTAGAGGCTTATTTTTTGTGGTTGTTCAGAGGAAAGGTTTGAGGTACGACTACTGCCTGTCTATTGTTGAAACTGGGAAGAGGAAAAGCTGATAACAGTATTTTCCATTTGAATTAGGCTACAGCCTCTGGGAAATAAGGAGCTTTTCCAAGTTTAATGTCATTTTATTTCTGATTTGCCTTTCAGAGAGTTACACAAGGGAAAGAAATATCTCTGCATTAATAAAAGGCATCAGGTCTTCCAGATGATTTTAAAATATCTGTCCCAAACTAAAAGAATCTAAAAATAAACCATATCAATTTCATTCCTGGGCATTCATTGCAGAGTCATCCCTATATCTGGTAGTGATAATTGTTAATGTTATATGCTTACTAATTGCACTGATACTGATATTTAATGTCCCACCTGGCCTGACTGAGCAAGCACTTCTACGCCATCAACAAGAGTTACACAGAGCTATGGGGTGCTGTTCAGGGACTGAACTCCCCCATACCATTTCCAAGACCCATTCAGGTTTGGCATGGCAGAGCAAGAAGGCTGCAAAATTGTCATATTGCTCGAACAGCACTGGCTTAAAACTGCAGCTGTGAAGTCTTTCTCTTCCCCTCGTATTCTGCAATACAAGTTGTCAAACTGCACCAGCCTTGCCTCGTTTTTTCACACAGGATGGAAACACACTCAGTTTTATGTGTGGCTGAGAGGAGTCACCAAGACCTGTGAATCCAGCACCGTTTCTAGGGTGGCTGGGTACTGTGAGGGAGGAGCTGGAACAAGGGTAAGTGGCTCTTCTTGTGTGCACATGAACAAAGTTCAAGGTTGCTGGTGAGTCACGCTCCCTGCTGCTTGGGTAGATTTGGCACTATACAATCATACAGAATAAAGAAATCATTCCATGCAATGTTTCCCTGGGAGTAGCTCAAAGCCTGTATCGTTATTTAGCAAGTCACGACTCAGCTTCTTTTCCTCCTGTAATGTGGGGCTCAGTACATAAGGAGCCAGTTTTCTAGGGCTGCCTTTGCACCAACTTGGACTAGCTGGAAGGAGGATCTAGGTTTCTCATTTCTCTGTCCTTCCTTCTGCATGCAACAGAGAGGACTCATCAGTGTTGCTTGAAAACTTCTTTTTCACAGTACAACTCACAGTGTAAATTGATTAAAAGGCTGCCCTTGCATTTCATTGTGAAATCCAACATTCAGTGTGCAAAGCTCTGTAGAAGTAGTCTCCATAATGTGTGCTGGGTTACCCAGGTAAGCTGATGTTATTCCACCTGAATTCTGAATTACAGACAATTTATCATCATGGCTATGAAACAATGAATGGTGCATAAGGATCTATAGTCAGAGCATTAGGGACCTGTTAACAGATGGTAATTAGTTCTATTTTAAGGATGGCTAGGCAAGTCAGCTCTTTTTGTGACAAGAAAAAAAAATAAGGACAAGGTGATCTTCTGAGGCATGAAACCCTAGAAGTTGTTTTCACTTTGTGATCAGCTATAACCCAGGGAAGACATGCTCCTGTTATCTGGAAGCAGTACACAGAAATGTAAATGTGACTGAAGGTTTTTATTGATTTTCAAGTGTAGAGAGATATTCATGTGCCAGATTACTTTAAAACGCCTCGCATCACAAGGCGCAGCTTGTTGTAGAAATAGCAACCGAAGTTATAGAAGCCTGAACTGAAAATATCAAAGTTGAATGCAGTGAAGAGGAAGAGTTTATTGCAGATCATTTTATAAAGAGTTAGGAAGACACAAAGCCAGAGAAGTGTGAGCTTTCCATTGTGATTTTCTTACTGGTTTTTACTATCATTGCTGCTGCATAAATGCCTGCCTTGCTGGCAATGGAAATGAATGGAAGGGAGACAAAAAGGACTTGGTACATTCAAGTTACTTCACATCACCCTGGCAAGTGCATGAAAATCTGCTGAGAAGAGGTCAAGGGGAGTTAGAGCCTCCATTATCAATGCTCACACTACCTTTCTTGTAGCTGTATCACTGACTGGTTTCTTCCCCTCCCCAGCAGCATCTCAACTGACTCTCTAGTGACAAAGAACAAGAACCAGAAAGTGCTAATCAACTATAAAACCAGTTATTTTTAGGCCTTTTCTCAGTATCAGGCAGTAAGCTGAACTTCACATGAAAAAGTAGAGCTCCACTATTTTTAGAGGCTAATTATTACCAAAATAACCAGAGTATTCTATCTGTACAAATTATTTTCTTAAATTAGCAGAAAATTTAATGGAAGCCCTCCTCTGCTTAGAAAATTTCTAAGGCACTGATCTCTGAAAGTCACTTTGCAGCTGATATACCAGTCTTTTCTTCCCCTTTCACTGAGTTTGAGCTCTGTCACAACAGCTCTATAGGAAGTTCTTCAGGAAGACACCATATTCTGTAGGCTTTGCTGAGCCTCAGTACACAGGAGGAAAAATATCCAATTGGCCACCTACACCATGTCCTAGCCAAGCTTCTGATCTACACTCAGCATAGTTTCAGATAAACTTCAGCTCTAGAGGAGGTCTCTGCCTAAGAAGTGTCCAGTTTTATTATTACCCTCTGCAGGATAAGTGAGGACAGAAAGAAGAACAAGGCTGAGAAATGGCAGTTCCTGAGCTGAAGTGTCAGAAAAAACAGCACAGTCAACTGACTTACAGTTCAGTGCTGCTGCAGAGCTACCAGCAACACTGAATAGAAGTCCCATGTTTGGCACTTCCATTTGTCACCTGGCAAAAAATAGCACCTGCCTTCACAGAGCAATGACACCCTGCCACTTCCTTTGGAGCTGTAGCTCACTGGATCTTAATATGTTATAGCACAGATTTTATCTTCATCACCTGGCAGGTTTTTTTGTCCTCTGTGTTGGTCTTAAGTCCATCTCACTGTGTGACCTTGAAGGAATCAGCCATTTCTTAGTGTGGGTTATCAGAATTTTGCATCATTTTGTGACAGATGAAACCTCTAGAAGTGGAATGTGCCTCTCTGCATCAACACATACTGAAGATGGCTTACTGAAGATGGGCAAGGATGAAGTGCCTGTGAAACTCAGGGAATATTGCAGCTGCCCACAGCTCTTGCAAAAAAACTGGTTTTAAGTGAATCAACTTACAGTTTAAATGCTTCTCCCTAAGTTCATTAAAAGAACATGAAAACCTCCCTGAGTTGGCCAGACTTGCAAAGTGGACTGTGCTTACATGACCCAACATAAAGTATTAAAGTTGAGAAACTAACAGAATCATTTCAGTGAGAGCAATGGGGTTGAGCTGCCTTCTACTCACATTACCCTCCCGAATAACTTATATTTTTCTAAGTTAAACTTTTGTTTATATTCCATTTTCCATGTATTTTGTATGCCTCTGCTAAATCAGAAATCCCATATAATGTCAACTGTCTTTAAAAGAGACATTAATAAGACACTTTTGATATTTAATGTTGTATCTTCCATGCAGGAATTTCTAGAAGAAACTGATCAAAAGCATATTGTACTCTGATGCCTCTTAGCAATTACTACTTTTCTTTGTAGTCATTAGAATACAACTCTTGTGATGACATTCAAAGCTTCATTTTTTTAAAATAAATGATAGATGTATAAAGTCCAACTGTAGTTAAATCACTGGGGAGAAGATCGGCAGAAAGCCATTTTAGCTCGTGTTCAGGATCCCCAGCTGCTAAAACTAAGTCAGTAGCTTTTTGGCCTCACAAACTTGGTTAAGTCTATGAAAGGAGGAGAATTCTGTTCTCTCTTGGACACTTGAAGTTCAAGAAGACTGTTCCCCTTGAGATTTACGATGAAAAGTGCATCTTCTCCCTCCAGGAGTGAAAATGTATTAATTTTATACTGATTTGTTTCAGGTTAATTAAAATATTACGAACAACCTACCCTGAGCTACCTCCATTGCTATTCAGCAAGGAGCTGTCTCCATCCTGGCTTTTGCTGCTATGATTTTCCTTCCCTTTCTCATTGCTGCCATTTTCATAAGGGATTGGCAACACTTTCCCTTTGTGCCTCAGCACTTCTCTTGATGCTGATTCATAAGGCAGCATATGTTATTTTGAGACGAGAGTGGGTACACGCTTGGCTAAGACAGAATGGAAATCCTTGCCTGACTTACGGACACAAAGCACAATGCTTTGTCCACAAAACACAACCTGTGACCATCCTGACAGTTGTCAGTGCCTCTTTTACAACAAGAAAATGCTGCTTGCATGGCACGGTGCCAGCTGGAGCTGAGTCCTTCCTGCACGTCTCAAGTGTGCAAGGACAGTCTGCATCCTGCTCCCCCGTTTCTGTAGCAGCCACATGCCCTTTCATGCTTTTCTGTTGACATCCTTCCTGGGTTCTGATTGTTTCTTGTTGTGTGGAAAGATCTGGCTCTGCCAAGAGCATCCATCCACAGGAGCAGGTGTGTAATGAGACGTCCTCGTGCATGCATGAGTGGTTCATCCGTCCCTTTACTTGGGCAGTAATAGAGAAGCAATGCAAATGATTGGTGTAGAATCACTACAGACTGGAGAAGTGGCCCCACTTAGGAAAGCTGTAGAGCAAAAAGGAAATTACTAGCAACAACAAGAGCAGAAAATGTAACTGACAGTAGCAAGATCTGTATAACTGGGCATCTGTTCAAATTAGTCTTCTGTTGATGCTGTGTAAATAGCTTGATGAGTGTGAAGACTGATGTTCCCTGATTAAAGTGCTTCTGACCCGTGAATTTCAGTGATTCATGCGACTTTTCTTAACCTGAAAGGCTCAGATAGTGGATCTTAGCCTTAGAAATGTTTTTACTATTCACAGTTGTGAAGAAACCTTGAAAAGACTGAGTAGAAGTTTCTGGGTACAGAAAGGCCTATAAAAGCAACACATTGACGCAGATTCAGTGCCTTTTTTTAGCCAGTCTTATCACCTTTCCACATATAAGGTTGGCATTATTGTTCTTTAGCCACAGTATAGGCACAGCATGATGTACAGCAATGCAAAACTCTTTGTTGCACCAACCAGAACATCAGGCGTGTTCTGATGGCAGAACAGACCTTCAGATTTCCTTGCTTTTTGATGTGCTGTTATATTGCCCTAAAAACCCTTAAAATTAAAACAAAAAAAAAAGCTGCAAATTGCTTAAGATAACTTAGCGTTAAAGGATAAAACTGAAAGTATCACTTGCTCGTTATTTGAAGGTTAACATGATCTCAGAATTGGAAGAAAGAGAACAGAGAATAGCAGAAGTAAAAATAGTGTTTCAAATCAAGGTGATTCAAGGTTTTATTGACATGGAGTGCTTTTTGGCTTTTTTTCCTTTTTGGAACATATCAAGCTTCATGGGATGCTGTTTCTTTAAATATTTCTTCTGTTCATGAAATGATTGGCAGCTGAGTGGGATAGAGGAGGAGAAGCAGCATCAGCTCTCACTTCTGAACTGGCTGCACATTCAGAATTAATGGGGAGGGAGAGCTTTCTGACAAGGAGAAGATTTTGAAAATGTAGAAAACACAGACAAAAAATTAGGATTTTTCACAGACATATAAATCAGGAGAGTATGCTCTCACTAATGTCATACAAATCAAAAACCACTGTGTTTGGTCTGTTAATATAACTGAAGTTTGGCTGCCAAATCGCCCTAGGCTCTATCTAGGATCAATAGAAAGCAAACATTTTCTTTAAAGTACAGTTTGAGATGGGCAGAGTTGCCATTCAGAGGTGTTTGTCTCTGCTGCTTAGACAGGACATGCAGGCCAGCAGCTCAGATACCTTATTGAAGCATTCGAATTTGTGTGAGCAGATTCCAGATCCTAGCTGATCCATTCAAAGTAAAATAGTAACAACAGAAAATAATAAAGATTTGTTGATTCAATGATAGAGAACATTAGGACTCTATCCAATGAGCTGTTCATATTTCTTAAAATACCATGGAAAACAAATTACTGTGATCAAGAAGATCCCTTAAAAAAGGCTTGTAAAAATATTTGGGGTGGTTTTCCTGTTTTGGCTTGGGTTTTTTTGGTGGGGTTTTGTTTTTGGAACCACTGAATCCCTGGAGATAAAATCATTCTGCACCACATAAAAAAACCAGTTCTTATTTTTCTCCTTTTACTGACAACACAGTAATTTTCAGCAAAACTCTGAAGCATGTTGCCAGTCAGAGGAATGCAATGTTCCACCACCAACAGCAAGACCCACAAATTGTATCCCTCAAACAGCAATGTTTCTTTTGAAGACCATACCATGGAGAAATAAATGGTTAAAAGATGAAGGAAAAACTGGAAACTGACAACAGCATCTCCTCAAACTCCTTAAGAAATCCCAAATAAATAATGCTATTTTTATTTAATTTAGGATTTCACACTAAAACCAGATGATTGAGAAGGATTTTTATTTTCAATTGATGTCAGAGATAGCAAAGTCATATCCAGCAGTCAAAAAACTAAAACCAATGCAAAGTGAGAAAAGCTAAATATAGAATTGTTGCCTAGCACATTAAGTTAATTGACTTGACTTTCTTTGTTCTGTACAGACTGTACAATCCAGTGACTTTAATAAATCATTGGTCCTTTTCATTTTATTGAGACCTCAGTCCATCAGGTGTAAAAAACACCATAGTGAATAGAGATGTGGACATACTCAGAATTTTACAGGATTGAATGTTTGAGAAAAAACAGAGGCTGTGCTCCTTTGTTATAGATTCCTAAACTTACCAGATTTTAAAATACCAGCAAAGAAGGCAAATGTAATTTGTGAAACAGACATATAAAACACTTAGATTCCTGATTTTATTTTTATGTTGTGTTTGATTTCACAGTTTGAATCACGGAACAGCTGAGGCTGGAAGGGACCTCTGGAGGTCATCTGGTCCAATCCGTATATTCAAGCAGTACCACCTCAGGCCAGTTGCCTACGTGTATCCAGATGGCTTTTAATTATCTCCAAAGAGGGAGACTCCACAATCAACCTGGCCAATCTCTGCAGTGCTCAGTCATCCTTGCATTAAAATAGTGTTTCCTGGTGTTCAGATGGAACCTCCTGCATTTCAGTTGGTGCCCATTGCCTCTGATCCGGCACAGGGCACAGCTGGCAGTGGGAGACCCTATGGGGCAGGTAAGGGAACCCAGGATCCAGGTGGGCATCCCTATGATCTATGAGGTGTGTAGGTGTTAGAGAATTTAAGAAAAAAAGACCAACTATATTTAATTGCTGAATCAAAGGTGTGAATGCTTGGAAGTGATCTAAACTCTGTGAGACAAATATATTTAAACGCTTCCTTTCTGCACTGGGAGCTTGTATTACTAACAGCTCACCAAGTTAGTTGAATTTAAACTTACTTCAGCTCAGCTGGTACTATATCTAAAATATGAGGTTGGTTTTGAACTTGAAATGGAAGGGTGTATCTTCCTGTGATTCTCCATATCTAAACTGAATTTTGCCACAACACCCGTACAGAGGAACATAGTGAATACAAAGGATGCAAAGAAATATAAAGCTAGCACTTTTTCATGAAACTGTCTTTTTAAACACAGAGTTTCTCTATCAACATATATATATATATACATATATATATATATACAAACACTTGATGTGGTGTAAGACTTTAACCAGGATTTATAATTTTACAGTGTTTGAGCCCACACAGGCATAGTTGTCTCTTCTCTGACAGTTTTAACGAAACTAATATGGGTGCACAAAGAAATGAAAGTCATGGCACCACACCCAGTTTGAATTTTAAGTAAATATAAAACATTGTGTGTATATGTATGCACACACATATACCTGATTTTTGTAAGCAAGCATATTAATGTTTCTTTAAGGAACTGCATGGCTGAAATGACAAATGATCACAATGTTAAGGCAGTTGTTGAATTATTTAATAGCATAGTCCTGCTCACTCAGAATTAGGGTTATGTATCACATTTTAATTTTAGTTCTAAGATGAGGACTAGAGTAACTTTCCTGATTTGGAGTAGTGTCAGAGAAGAAACTGTTGTGTGACTGAGTATTTTATGGTAATTCATGAATTACCAGGTTCTGGAACTACATGGGGTATTGATGTAGTAAAAAAAAATGTGTAAAAAAAAAATTTTTTTTTTAATGGTGATGGTATTTTATAACCATGTCAAAGCAGCTAATTAAATTTAAATCTGAGGTTTAAAATGCCCATGTAAAGGAAAGCTACTTGTAAGTCTTTCTCCTGGTTTCAGCTGGGACAGAGTTCATTTTCTTAGCAGCTGGCACAGTGCTGTGTTTTGGATTTAGTGTGAGAACTGTGCTGTTGACATACTGATGTTTTGGTTGTTGCTGAGCAGTGCCTGCTCGAAGCCAAGGACTTTTCAGTGTCTCATGACCTGCCAGTGAGCAGGTGCACAAGAATCTGTGAGGAAGCATGGCCAGGACAGCTGACCCCAGCTGGCTGAAGGGATATTCCACTGAGCATCATGCTCAGTGTATAAACTGGGGTAAGATGGCTGGGAGCTGCTGGGCTGGGCATCAGTCTGTGGTGAGAAACTATATTGTGCATCACTTGTTTGTCTCTCTCCCTCTCCATTTTATTAAAATTATTGTTATTATTGTTATTATTATTATTAGTAGTAATAGCACTGTAATTATTGTATTTTATTCTTTCAAATATTAAACTCTTCTTAGTTCATTAATTTTGCTTCTTTTTTTTTTTTTTCTCCTGATTCTCCTCATCTCCATGGGGAAGAAAGGGAGTGAAGGAGCAATTGTGTGGTACTTATTTGCCAACTGGAGTTAAACCATGACAGTCTGCTTAGTAATGGACAAATAATTAATAATCTTTCTGCAGACTAAAAAGGCAATTGCATATATTTCTGAGTCTAGTCCCGGTTATAGCAAGGACAACATATATGTTCTTAACCACCCTGTAAATTTAGCCTAATGAACTACACTTGCTCTTATTTGGCCATTAAATGTTATTTGGTGTTAGTTTACCTAGTGCAAGAAATTTCATTGGAAGAGACTGAGATTAATAACCCGTCAGTTCCTTGGCTTGGTAATTTATTTTTTCTCAGGTGGGCTGCAAATGGCATAATTGACTCCAATGTGTTTTCAGCAGTCATTTAAGAAAATGGATATGTATCTTACATGCAGAACAAAAGCAATACCTCTAGTTTCAGCAGAATTACTCTTGCTCCATATTATAGGTGGTAGACAAGGAGTGTTTTTAAATATCCTGCTGGTATGGACTTGATTCTACAATAAATAATCATGCTGAGTGCTACTGACACACATGAGCAAACCAGTGTGTTCAGCATTTCTTGCATTATTAATCAAACATCTACTGAAATGTTCAGAGATCTTCAGTGATTTGTTAACTACGGTGGGCTCTGAATCACAACTGCTAAAAAGGTATTTACACTGTGTATTTCAAAAGCAGCAATTGATAGCTGTGTTGATATAAATCAGGCTTTTGTAGCTTTGTGTTAACAATCAAATAAGCTTTTGGTATCTTACACCCATCTTTTAAATACGGTTAAGAAAGCAATACAAAAAAGTAACCTCCTAACATTTTTATACAATCGTGAAACAGAATGATGAAAATTCTCTTCTTGAGCAAAACAACCGGTGATTCACCCTTTTAAATACGATTTTATATATAGATGTGAGCTGGTTTTGAATCTATATAAATCAAAAATAATTCTGCTGAAACTGATCTACATGAGGGTAAACCTGTCTTGAGCTTAGGATGCCTTTGTTTTCTAGTAGGCATGGTTAAAATACTCAGTTTTACCAGGTGTAAATAGGTCTTGCAAACATAAATACTTTTGCCTTCCCTTTTACAAAGCAACAAAGACATATTTTATAAGCACTGAGAAACATTACTTGTTTTCTGTTGAGAAAGGAACAGACCTGAAAAAACAGAAGATAGCACAGAGATTTTTTTCTTCAATGAAACAGTGGTATTGAGGCTATGGGAATAGTTTCACATTTTCATGAAAATCTCACAGAAGTAAGTGCAAGCACCTTCTTTATCTAAATCCTTATCTATCTTTGCCTCCCATTAAGTTTATGTGATCAAAAAAATTCTCTTGGAAAAGCAGAACAGAAATTGAATGCCAAATACAGAGAAAACAGAAATATAAACCCATTAGCCTAGTTTTATAATTTTTTTAGGCTAACCTTCATTGAACAGTATACACATTGTCACGGTGCTAGTATTATTCATTATTCATTAAAGTATGTTTGAAAAATCTAAGAAGTGTGAGATGGAGTTTGGCACTGGAGGCTTGAATTAATCTCTTGGTGCTGAATAAGAAATTCAAATAGGTAGCAGGACACATACTCTGAACAGCCCTGGGAAGTGCAATCAGCTTTTGGATTTAAAAGAATTTAAAGATTCAGCAATTTAGATATCAATATAAGGGTAATGTAGTTGAAACAGCAAGCTAGGAAAATGATCTTTACAGTAATATGTCAAGTTCAGTGATGACAATGTGCTTATGAGGTGAGATGAGGTCAGTTGGAGCTGAGCTGCGGCTTAGAATCCTGACATGGAGACAAGTGAGGAATATTGCACATTGTCCTGGTTCTACTTTTTGGAGTGGAGTTTGGGGTGGGTTCCAGGTGTGTGTGCAAAGGTGTAAGAGCTGGTGAAAAGTTTCCACTGGAAGAGTCTCTCACAGTATTGTAAATCCCTTATAAGTGAGACTACCCATTGGTCAATCATTTGTGAGACAATACTGGTAAAGACAAATTTTAACGGAGAATTTCAAGGAAGCTGTAAAGTACATACCTTGATTACGAATTTAAAAGAGTTTTGCTTTTTTTCTATATTATGTTATTTCTTTTTTCATGATTGGTGGGGGTGAATCATAGGCCTAGAACTACATACTGTCTCCTCTTATTTCATAACTGACTAATCTGTCAAAAAGCAGTGAATGTTGGGCTTATTCACTTTGACAGAGAATCTGGGATTTGCATTAGACCTTACAGGCTGTTGCAACCCCCCCTGTTATTTCCTTATTGACAGGCTGTGAAAGGGTAAATTGATTTGCTCCTCTGAAGGCCTCCCGCTACCTCTGCCTACAGCTCCTTGATTCCTGACATTTGTTAAACCTGACAATGGAACAATGATCTGCAAGCACACAGGCACCAAAAGGGAGGCTAAGGAAAATGTGGGCCTGTGGCTAAATGGAGCAGGGGCCCTGGGGACAATGCATGAGGAAAAGGCCAAAAAGTACTGAGTGCTTTCTTCACCTTGGCCTTTACTGATAAGAACAGTCTTCAAGGAGTCACAGAGTGATTCTACGACTTATTGATAATGAATTTAAGTATTTCTACTGTTCCTGTGTTTCTCTGTATTTCGACTGTATTTCCCTACCTCTCCCTCTCTCCCATTCTTTCTCCTTTCTCCCTCCTTCCCTTCCCTTTTCACCCTCCCTTCTTTTTTCCCTCCATCCACATGCCCACCCACCTTCCTGACTTTCATCCCTCTTGCCTTTTCTTTTCCAACTTCACAAAATACTTTTGTTATAGTTTGACCTCGAGTAAATTTGCAAACCATTCTATTACATGGCTAAATACAGTAGTCTATAAATAAAATATTTTTCCAGAACAGGGCTTTTACTTGAGGGTAACTTTACATTTGCCTCTTCTATTCCAAAGAATCTAAGACATCAGCAAGCTTACACAGAGCTGAAACGGATTCAGCTGAAATTTCAGTCTGCAACATACTTTCTTGCACGCTAAAATATGTTCCCTCCCTTTTTCTTCTCTGACCAATAACTGCTTTCTATCTCAGTTTTGCATCCTTGGGCTGCTTCAGGCTTGCAGAGGGTTTTCTGGGTTTTGCCAAAGCCAACAAAACTGAAAGGGCAATGGTAGCCCTTACCGTTTTTTAAGGCTCGACAATAGGCAAGCATCCCTAGCAACTGCAGAACACCCTCTGCTCCTAGTAAATTTGGCTAATCCTAGTTAGGTTTAAAACACTGTGCCTCCTAAGGAGACAACTCTATATTGTGATGTGGTTATCTCATTTTATTTCCTCCTGAAACAGCTGTTCCAGATGTACACTTAGACAAGACGCAAACTGTGGGTAAGAAGCAGTGCTACTTTTTTAGATTTGACCTCTCTTTCTAGGGAAAATATGAAACTACTGACCCAAAATACTGAAGTAGAACATATCAGATATACAGCTGGGCTCAATCACAAGGGAATTCTGTAAAATACACTCTACTGACACTACTTGGCCATGTGCATTCATCAGTTAGTCTTCAGCTAAGTTCTTCCATTTAGGAAAATATTTTTTCTTTCCATTCTCATAACAATTTCTGCACAGCCTTTAGTAAAAAGAGGTAAGCAAGATTCTATACAATACAATGGTCATGTGCCTAAGAAGATGACCTGCAAGAAGAGATTACTGTGTGCTGAACTTGATTTGTGAAAGACGAGACTAAGGGACAATCTAATAGCAGCCTGAAAGTACTTGAAAGATAGAAAGAATGTGGAAAAGAACTCTCCTAAATAGCAGGAGATGAGATAATGAGGTGAAAAGGTCACAACCTGGAATTACTGAGGTTCAAATAGGACAATCAGAAAAACTTGTCCTCTGAGAGGTCTGTGCAGCACTGGAAGAGGTTACCCAGAGAGGCAGTGGCATCTCTGTGCTTGGAGATTTCCAAGACTTGGCCAGAGACAGCAGTGGCCAACATGATCAAATGCTGGTGACTGTTTTACACTGAGGTTGCATGAGATGGTCCACAGAAGTTTGTTTGACACGTCTGTGTTTCTGCCACACCACTGTGATCCCTATTTATATAGGGATCCTAATGTATATTTATATATATATATCCCAGTGTAAATATATATTTACATATATATTTATATCCTAATGTAAATCATATTAGAGTAAAATAAAAAGTTACAAATCCCGTACTTCAGACAGGTTAATGTCTAATATGGGGCACAGTCATGAGATATATGGTCCTTAAATAGAATTAATTCAGAATGAGTTACAGGAAGGGTAAATTACTTCTCTGTTTGTGACTAAGGAAAAGAGTATCAGTAGTTGGTCTTTCTCCCAAGTTGGGGTCAAATTTCACAATGGATTGAAGAATAGCAACAGGACACACCTAGAAACTGAAACAGGTGGCAACACCTCCTCTCTTCCTCTTTGATCTAAATAAGAAATTAAGGTGCAAAGCAGAAATAAAGTTTGAGCTGATGGATTGTTGTTGGGAGGCCCTGTCTTGGTCACATATTGTTCTGGGCTCAGCGACCAGGTCTGAGCCTTCCCATTGGAAACAATGAAACAGAAGCTGTCTGGTCAAAAAATGACAAGAAGGACAGGAAAACTGTGAGGCCACACATGACCCCAAGAGTGCTTTGTGGCCACTGAGGGAACACCTCAGCACTACTCCTTGAAGACCATGACATATTACTGCTTCCCAGTCAGTAGATGTTCACTTTCTTCATTTCACTGACACGAGAGATGGGAATGCTACCTTTTCTTTTAAAAAGGGGGACAGGGGAGGAACTGTGGCAGAACATCTCAGATATACTTGGTACCTTGGGACAGGACAAGGAGAGCACTGGAAACTGAAGTGTGTGGTCTAAACCAAACAGAATGCTGAATGGGAAGCTTGCCAGCTGCACTATGGTGAAGAGCTTGGCACCAGGAAAAGCTTACAAGGACAGTGGTATAAAATAAAGTCTTAGAAAAGACCCACCTCCATGCTTCTCTTCCAAGGTCCTCCCTCCTCAAAAATGCAATGAAAAGCTTAAGAGCTTAAGTAACTCCTTTTCTGCGAGGAACGGTTAGAAAAAGTGGCAATGCCTCTTTTTAAACAAGCATTCACTCTGTGAGGAAAGGACCCAGGTACAGTCCTCAATACACACAAACTTCCAAAAGCATGAACTGCAGGACAGTCTATTTTAACTGAGGGAGAACAGTATTCTCTTCACCTTCTTTATTTTTTCTCTTTCAAAAATGTCAACTAAACTATTTGTTCTCACCTTAATATCCTTTCAAATGTTTTATTTCTAAAATACTCTCTTCATTTTGGAAAGAAAAACATTGATATTTTATTTATGATCACCTAGCATTTCACACTCAAAATACAAAGGTATTCTCTTCACCTTCTTTATTGTTTCTCTGTCAAAAATTTCAGCTAAACAATTTGTTCTCACCTTAATATTCTTTCAAATGTTTTATTACTAAAATATTCTCTTCATTTTGGAAAGAAAAACACTGCGATTTTATTTATGATCACCTAGCATTTCACACTAAAAATACAAAGGAAAATTATCTTTAATTTCTGCACTTAATAGAATTTTCAGAAAAGTGAACTTGGCAGTGAGTGCTAGTGAAAATGAGTCTGCCTTATTTCCAATTCTGGTCTTTAAATCTCTGAATTGTTGATGAAATAAAATAAAGATAAATAGATTTTCTATTCCAGAGTTTTTTAAGTGAGTTTCCATTTTTATAATTATGTAGATCATGTAAAAGACAGCACTTTACATGCATTTTAAAATTTTGGGGTTTTTTATTTTTCAGAACTGGGACATTACAAACCTAGCTTATAAGAAATATGTAAAGCTATCATCCTTGACCTTACTGTACCTCTTAAATCATAGAATCAATCACAGAATCGTAGAGTCATAGCATCATAGAATATTCTGGGTTGGAAAGGACCCATCAGGATCACTGAATCCAGCTCCTGGCCCTGCACAGGACCATCCCCCAAAAAATCACACCATGTGCATTGTCCAACCACTTATTGAGCTCTGTCAGACTTGGTGTGGTGACCACTTCCCTGAGGAGCCTGTTCCATTGCCCAACCACTCTTTGGTTCCTGATATCCAGCCTAAGCCTTTCCTGACTCAGCTTCACGCTGTTCCTTCAAGTCCTGTCACTGGTCACAAGAGTGAAGAGATCAGTACCTGCCCCTCTGCAAATTTAATCTCAGCTTAAAAGTGAAATTGCAAGAAGGAAGTAGTGCCCATCCTCTCACTGTCACTGTGAAGTGACTCAGCTCCAGTTCAAGACCCTGAAAGAAATAACATGCCAAAACACTTCATGAAACCAGCCAGGACGTGTTCAAGGACACAGGAAAGAGCCAGGCTGTGATTAATCACCAATTGCTCCATTCTGGAATGGGGAATACACACTCATGGTCATCAACTCAGCCACCTACTGGGTAATCTCCTCTTTGCTTCCTTGAGATGAGCGCCTTTTTTTTTTTTTGTTAATTAGAGGTTACTCCCAAGGAAAAAAGAAAATTATGGAAAAGATGCATTTTATCCAAAACTTTCAGATCAAAATAAAGATGGAATTAAAGCTGATGATCAGGGCAGCAGGTAACAGTATTCTCTGTGAAGTCAGAGGTAGGAGCAACAGGTTTCATCATTCACCCCCTTCACCTGTTCATTATCTCACCCATCAAGGGATTGAAATTTGTTGCAAACTCAGAAAGACTGAGGCAAAATCTTATGAAAATAATAGGTTCAATGCTTTTTTACCTTTAAGTATTTCTCTGCTCTGCCTTTACCAGTAAAGGCACAAGCCTTCATCTTTCACAGTCAGGCTGAGGATGGAGCTCTGGAAGGCACGTTAAGTCTTGGTAAGCTTACTTTTTGCACAGAGGTAGAACAATTACAAAATCTATAATCTACAGAATATCTTGTGCTCTTCTCTGAAAAATCTGGTGCTTTTCATAAACTGAGGTTGGGAAAAAGGTGTAATAAAGCCTGCTCACTAGCATGGAAGTCCTCTTTTAGCATTGGCACAAGGATACAATGAGATTTGGCCCATGATATCACCAATATGAGCCACACCCCTTCTAAAAATCCCATTCTTGACACTAAAACATTACTCACTGAAACAACCCTATGCTGACAGAGGATGAACCATGCTAAGATATCTTTATCTTGAAACTTTGCTCTGATTGTTGTTACTCTTTACTTAAGCGTTAACATTTCTTCATCCTATCTCTATTATTTTATTAATGCAAACTAAAATCTATTTCTTCAATGGGGCCAAAATATCATGGTCAATACCTTAAACTTTTAGCATTAGATTTAAGAAAGGAGTAGAATGCATTTAGCTGTATCTTCAGCTGAGCTAAATTAATGTTCTGCACAGCTGAAGTTGTAGAAGATGGCTCAGAGCCATATTTCTGCTCCCCCACTCTTGAATTGGCTAGAAACCAAAAAAAGCCCCTACGACTACGTTAGAACTACCTTGTCTAATAGCACGGGCGACAAAGTTCTAGTAGGAGCATTGTAAGGGATCAAAATGTGCTGGAGGTGGAATATTCCTTGCTTTAACTCCATAAAGCTGTCTCTGTAGCCCTTGAGAATTTGCCCACACCCCAGTGAAGCCCTGACATCATGGGCCAGCTTTCTGCCTGCCTTGCCAGCAGTGCAAAACCTCTGGATCGTGAGCCAGTGGTCTGGTCTGTGCAGCTCACCTACACTACTTGCACACACCCACCACTCATAACTTTGAGGGTTGAAACTTGTGTTACAAACTGCCTCCTCAGCTGGCTCTGTGATGCCAGGCCAGACCTCTTGTGACATCTGTTAGTCCCAGATATACACCATACAGCAGTGTCGTTTCTCTCTCAGGTAAACATCACCCACTCATTAATGTTCATTCATATATGCTGTTCTCAGCAATTTAATAACACCAAATAAGAAATTCCTACAACACCTTTCACTAAGGAACCACAGAATTCAATAGAATGAATGGAAAAGCTTAGAGGGATTAAATTCTATCTGCAAGATCACCCAGCACAATAAGCAGGACCAAAATTTTGGTTTACTGAATAAATTCAGTCCAATTTTCTGCTACACACACTGCTCTGCTTCTGTTAATTTCTACTTTGGTAACTTATTAAGGAGAAATCCCTCTTCCTACTCATAAATCACAAACAGAAGCTCATGGTTTCAACAGATTCTGTATCTTTTTTTCCCCCCTTGGTAGTGGTATGACTGGATTTCATGTAAATAGAACACTTTAACCTCCCCACTTCTGACAACAGAATAGTCAGTTACCTTTGCTAACCTAGATCAAATAATCCTGAATCAGTTTTATTCATCTGTTTAGGGAAGTACATCTATTAGGCATGTTACCCCAAATCTAACCAAAGCCAAAGGTTTGCATAATAGGACATTCAGGGAGAACTCTATTATGCTGCCATAAATAAATTAACTGATCTCTCTATTCTTAGCAATGGGACAGGAATCTTTTCTCTCTACAGACACCATGAAGTCTTCAGCACAAGAATTGCTTTTTATGAAGTTACTGAGCAATGAGATTGCACAAAACCAGATCAGTTTCAAGTTATAGGATTGTTTCAGTCAGACACTAACTTGTCACAGGCAGATATCTTTTGGATGTGCACATAAACCTTGGTACTTCGTGCTATTGCGGCACTTTGGGGTTATTGCACCCTCTCAGTACTTAAAGGGGGCCTATAAGAAAGATGGGGCAAACTTTGTAGCAGGACCTGTTGTGACAGGAAAAGGAATAATAGTTTTAAGCTAAAAGAAGGTAAATTTAGACTAGACTTTTATATAGACAAGATGTAAGGAAAAAAATTTTTACAGTGAGGAAGGTGAAAAACACTGGCACAGGCTGATCAGAGAGGTGATTAACACCCCATCCTTGAAAACATTTGACATCAGGTTGGATGTGGCTCTGAGCAACCTGGTCAAGTCGAAGATGTCTTGCCCATGGCAAGGTGGGGGGAGTAAATGACCTTTAATTCTCCTTCCAGCTCAAGTTATTCTATGATTTTATGATTGTGATCCCTTCACCTGGCACACGTTCACAAGTTACAGTCTGGCACACTTGATTTTTTTCTCCATCACTGGAAGCCTACTATTGATAAAGATTCCAAATAATACATTTAAAATAGAAAAACTACAAAATCTACAAAAAAATCTACAGCAGGACAGCACCATGAATTTTGTAGAACTTTGTGCGTATGTTCTACAATGAACAGTTTCTCTTTTACTTTGTTTTCTGTCAGAGTGTCTTTAATTATTTGCAGAGGATGCAATTCTGCATCTGTTATTTATGCAAACAGTCCTGTTTTATTTAGACAAGCTTCCTTTTGTGACAAAAGATACAGAGGTTCATTTTTGTATCTTGAGGAGAGATTCTATAGCTTTTGCTCCAGTGGAACATCTCTTAAAATGAATGTGATGTTCATGGGCAATAAAGATTTTCTGCATCTTTTTTTCCTTGTGCACTGCAGACATGGATCTGAAACCATTCTGGCAAGTTTCCTATTAGAGGGACCCCCTGGAATTTAGTCAGAGTCTAAATAGAAGAATCTTAGATTTTTTCCCCCTTGACTTTTAGTTTTATACAAAACACTGTGTATTCTCAGGATACTATAAACACATACAATAAACCACTTGTCCTACATAAACTCTGGCAGATAGACTAATATCAGGCTGTTATCAGTGAAATAAATTGCAAAACCATTCTGATATTCTGATCCAAGGCCCAATAGCACCTGTGGCAACACTCAGACTGACTTGATCACACTTTGTATCAAGATATAAGGCTGTGGGGATACCAGTGATGTAAATGTCTGTACAGCTGAAACCATGGGAGCACAGTTTTCTAAGTTTCCTGGTAACACAGGGTGTCTTCCTTGACTGGAAAGTAATGCTAGTGGGCAAATACTTTTCTATTCTGTATTTCTGCTTGAGGAAACAGTGAGGGTTGTCTTACTGTAGCTTTGTTTTTTCCTTGTTTGTGCCTGTTGTCATGATTTCCATAAGCTCTTTAAGCTCAAGAGGTAGCAGCTATGGGCAACAGAGGGTAGCCAAGGGAATTAAAACTTTCTTATGCAGTGTCCATGTTCCTTGACTTAATGCATTGTTTTAAACTGTCCTACAACTGAAAGAGTATACTTGCCATATTTGACCAAAATTTTGATAAAAGCTCTTAGTTGTGGCAAGTTTAAAAGAAGAAAACCAAACCTAAAACATAAAAAATATACTATGAAGATGTAACACAAGTACATTGGGTCAAATCAATCTAAGCAAGAACGAGGTCTTTGGAGTAATTTGGTAGTAGGGCTAATTCTGACCAGTTGTTAAAATGTTTAAATTATTCATCTCTCATTACAGCTGGTTTTTTTTTGTATCATGCCTATTTCACTGTAACATCAAAATTCTTCAGAAATTTAGTATCAAATCATGAGTATTACTGGTACCCCATTTGTTTCAAATTAAGCAAATTTATACCAATTCCTAGTTTTCTCTGACACTGTGTTAAGTCCAAAAGTGAGATATTTTGTCCTGCATTCCTTCTGTCAAACATATTTGTTAATCTCAGGAGAAAGTTAGAGAAATACGGGTTTGAAGGTCAAACTGGTATCATATGACTTTGCTAAATATAGATGCTTGAGAAGTAAAAGAGCTTCACAGGTCTTGGCATATTTTGCTTGGTGCACTCCTACCTCTGCACATATACAGACAGACAACTTCTCTCAGTCCATATCAGAAATAAGAACACCAATAAAACGGAAATCATCTAGGCAAGGGGTACAAATTTATCCCTCCTGATTTTCTGAAGATAAAAGGGGAGCAGGATATGCCTAATTGCAATATTTTCCCTCTCATTTCACAAGTCTGTCACTGATGCATACTCTTAGGTGAGGGAGCACAGCACTTGAATATTCTCCTAGCCTGTATGCAGCATTGGAATTAATCTGTTTTTGTTAAAAAAATCCTTCTCCACAAAATAACATTGCAGTGTGTGCAGCATTGCACAAGCAGGAAAACATAATTAAACAACAAGAACGTGCTAAGAGTGAATGGAACTGAAGAGGAATCTTTAAAGAGCTCTTTTCACCTATTTTCCCTGTCTAAAAACCAATTTCCATTGAAAAAAAATGGCTTTGAAAGGAACTGTCTGTGCTTGTACAATCCTGTCCTGGGATCCTGGGACCTATAATGCAATATGTGCTGTCAGGACTACGAGTGTTTACAGATGTGCAGCCAGACTTCTCGCTATTTATAGATGCCTCTTCTGCAACCAATACTTTATGGGGTTGTAGTGCAGTAGCAGGCATGTTCGTTGATTTAGTGCTTACATCATATTCATTTAAGAAAATGTGGCTCTTCACCTGGCATGGCAAAGGAGGCATATTGATGAAGGTCAAGCAGAGAGAACACTATTGTGAAGATAAATGTGGATGGAATTCATGAGCGAGCAGGACACCTACTGGGAGGACTAACTGAAAGAAGGAGGCATTTGGCAGAGATGTGGAAATAAAAAAGGCTGGAATAGTCATGTGTTCACAGGTTTTGCTCTTTATTCCCTCTGCGGGGTAACTGGGGAGAAGGTTCAGCGCCGTCCCTGCAAGGGCAAAGCTGTGAAGTTGTTTGGGGTGCAGTGTCCATGGGGTCTGTGCACGGCTGTGCTGCATCTTGCTTAAGCATGTGTTAAGTGTTCAGTCAGAGTGCTAGGCACAGTCTATTAATAGAAACAGCGAGTTTGGCACACGCTCGCACTTTCGCCTGTCTCCTTCTCACATGCTCCCAGAGATGCTGGGACTGCATCCTGCATCCTTCTGCTTTTCCAGACCTGAGACTTCGCACACTGCTGTATCCCTTGAGAAGTCTCAGTGAGGTCAAGACAGCCCCAGACAAGTAAACAGGGGCTGCTCAGCCCCAATGTTGAGGAAGCAGAAGGTAACGGGTGGGGGAGCGGCGGCAGGGGGGGGCGGGAATGGATTTCTTGCAGAAAACCTGAGAGATCGCAGGGTACCCTCCTCCTGGCCTGACGGCAGTGCAAAGCTATTTTCGGCACTGCCCAGGCCAGCCGGAGAGCCCCCACCTCGGGCATCTCGTCTCGGTAACATCCAGGCTGCTGCAGAGACACGGATGCTCCTAAAGTCCCTCCAAACGCTCCTAGCCAAGGCTGCCGGCGGAAAGCACGGGGAGCTGGCCGAGGTGCTGCCGCAAGAGACGGTCTGTCCCTTTCGGCGTGTCCAGCGCCCCAATTACCGCCGCCCTGCCCCCAGACCCGACACTCTCCGCTCCGCACGGCCACCCAACTTGCCGGGAAGCGGCGGCGGAGCGGCGGCCCCGGGCAGCCCCGAGCGCCCGGAGGGCTCGGCCGGGCAAACTTCTCTGCCTACGGGGAGGGGATCCGGGGAGAGGGGGGGGGGGGGGGGAAATGGGGGGGCAAATGCAGGAAACCATAGCAGCACGGCAGGCAGGAGCTGGCCGGAGGGGCCGGGAAAGTTGTTCTGCACTTACTGCTGCTTCTGCCCAGAGATCGGTGCTCGGGTCTGGGGGAGCGCGGCGCCGGCTCCGGCTCGCATCCTCACTCACCTCGGTGCTGTCGGCAGCGTTCTCCGCCATTTTCCTCCTTAGGAGCAGGCAGCGGGAGGAGTGTTTCATTCCCATAAGAGCTAGCCAAGGGGTTGGGGCTTCGGGGCTGGTGTTTTGGTTTGTGTTTTCAAAGATCTCCAAACACTGGTGTGCGCCAAAGGACAGGGAGATAAAAAAAAAAAAATAAAAAAAAAAAAAATGGAAAACAGCAATAAATCAGTCAGCTTTGTCCTTTCTGCGTCGTCCACAGGAATGTTTGTCTCCTCTTAGCATCGGGAGCTCCTCAGGCACTTTCAAGTCCTCCTCTTTCTCCCCTCTCCTCCACCTCCAGCGAGTTCTTGGGGTGGGCAGAGAGAGGCGGCACACACTCTTCAGGTTAAACTAAAAGGCTGTCGGGCTATGAGTCCTCCCCTTCAGAGAAAGCAGTCAGGCTAAACAGGAGAGAAGCACCAGCTAAACTGAACTTGGGCGTGCAGTGACCAGCTGGGCATCTTTGTGTCCTGTGGCTACTCTTCCAGAGGCAGAGGGAGCCAGAGACAAAGCAACAGGACAAGGAAATCATAGCCCTTTATTTTCCTTCTTTGGGCTTCTTTCTTTCTATGTCCCAGGACACTTCCTTTAAAGACGGCCACAGAATTTGCCACCCTCTTTCTATGAATGTCTGCTGAAATAGAAATCCCTTCTCCTCCTCCTTCTCCCTCCCTCCTCCCCCCCTCTCCCCTTCCCTTTCCTATTCCCTTCCCTCTCTTCTCCCTTTCCCTCTCCCTACCCCTTCTGCTCTTGGGCAGAGCTTGGTGCCCCTCACTGGGAATTGCATTCACGTGTCTTTCGTAGGAAAAAAAAAAAATAAAAAATATAATTTCAAGCTCCCCCCACCCGTCGCCTACACCCTCTCACACACGAGCACGCATTCACACGTACGCACACACACTTTGTCTCCCTCTCACACAGACATGCACAATTTTTTTCCTCTTCCCCATCCCTCCTCTTCTTTTGAATCAGCAACACTTTTCTTTGCAAGGACTCTCGGCAAGGCTCTTAGAGAGCAACCCAAGAAGTCTGCTCCAGCTTCTTTCCTCCGAGTTAAGTAGCAAACCTGCTTTCTTAATATATCTTCTCGTGTGTGTGCTCCCAGCTCCTGTTTTACTTGGAGTTTTTCAGGAGGATCCACACTCCGCCAGAGAGCCGTGAACTGTAGGAATATAGTCCCGATCCGGCTGCAGCTCCTGCTGAAAGGGGGGAGGAGGAGCTGGGGGGAGGAGAGGGGAAGAGGCGGAGGGAGAGGTCTTGCTGGGGAGGGAAGGGAAGAGGCTAAAGGTGATTTGAACTTGTTTTTAGCCTTTTCCTAATGACATCTTCCTCTGTAGGAGTGCATCGCCACCTTCCCCACACGTTTATTTTGCTTTCACTCCTCCGGGCACTTTCTAGTTCTGAGTTGTCAGCTGGGAGGATTGGGTTTACCTCGCTCGTGTTGCTGTGGGTAAGGGCGGGAGAGGGGGCGTATTACATAATTAATCCTTCCAACTTCACTTTCCGCAGCTCCATCTCCAGCCCACTGTTCTCACGTTTCTGTTTTGTTTTTATACGGAGGAGGTGAGAAAATAATGCTGGTGTGTGGGTGTGTGTTGCTCGAAGGATTTCAAGGACCAGAACAGGATTGCTGCTCTCTGAACAGTTTCAAATTATTTCCTCTGGGGGTGCCAATGGAGACCTGAAGAAGAGGTTTGAAAGATTACTTTTGATGCATGTTTTAAGGACATAGCCAGCTCAGATGCTTCATCAGTAACAGATTTTGATAGATTTGGGGTTTTGAATTTTTGCCCCTTGCAACCTATTTTAATATATTTCAATTATAGTTTATCCTCAGCTGACCTCTGGAATGCTGACATACCCATGAAGTATTGCCAAAAACCAGGAGGTCCCTGGGCACACAGGAGGCAGACATATTCCTGGGGGTGGGGGAATGGAAATAGAGGATGTGAATTAGAGACCAGAGGGCAAAATTATTCTCCAGCTCCATGGGGGTGAGGATGTGGGGCCAAGAAAAATAAATAGGTGAATTTCTCCTTTTTACTTGAATGACCCTCACAAATTCTTGCTCAGAAACGGATCAGTAAGTATATGTTAGATTTCAGGAATTTGTAGTAAGTCACACAGCAATAAGTGAGAAACCTAGGGAAGCAGAAGGTGTGTGGTATGCTGAAATGTCAAGTGGCAATGAGAGTATGTCATGTAGGGCACAGTGGTAGCATGTGAAGTGGTTTCAGAATACGAGAATATTCAGAATTTAGACACACCTTCCATAAAGACTGAAACTGGACTCTGTGAGACACTTTGTGCAGTCATTTGATCGCTCAGTCTTTCACAGGCTTCTGATTTCCCTCCGTTCCTTTCATCTCACATTTATTTTGACACCTCAAGTTCTTTCATTAGCTCCACATCACCGCTAATTTTTTCAGTAATCATCCACACCTCCGTTGTTTGTGTAGTAGAATTTTATTTCACACCTTCTAGGCATGAGGCTTAAATAATGACAGAGGTGGAAGTGGGTCATCTCTCCTTCTCTTTGTGACGTTCATAGAGCTTTTGAAGGTCTTAAAACCCTTCAAATATGAAAACGTATTTGCCAAGTATTTGTCATGGCCAAGTGTTCCAAAGCTACTCTCGTAATTTGGGGCTATGGACCTCTTTTTACCAAGTACTTCAATTTCTAGGTGAAGGGGTAAGGGTAAAAAATAATCTGCATAAAAATTTAATGTCTCTGCAATCTTTGTCACAATGTTTTTCTCTGCTATGGCATGAATATCTGGTGGTTAGTGAGTGCATGAAGTTTTAGTCAGCATGCATTTGGACTAACCTGCATAGTTTTAGTGTGTCTTTTCTATTTTCAGGTAATACACACAGCTAAACTTAGCCTAATTAAACATTTAAAAATAAACCAGTGTTCTATATAGAAAAAAAGAATTTGATTTTGCAAAACTACTCCAGAACATATTTTCCAGTTTTCTCTGACAGCTGGGTTTGTATTTCTGGTGCAGCTCAATCACTCTTTAGTCAGCTAAATGAGGCATCAGATTTTCAAAAGCACTCGGCAACTAGCAAAGTTGGCAGGCAGAGATTTAATATATCCTTTTCTCCTATGCTTCAGATACTTCATGAGTTAGCCTGGCACCTATTCTTGTCCTCCTCCACCTCTTTGTCAACACAGATGATACCTGACTGCTCATCCTTGAACGTGGTGCTGATGTTTTACAGATACTGGGAAAGCCTTCCAGTCTCTTAGTTTCCAGCATGAGTGTTTTGGTCCTGAGCTCCTTTGGAAATCTGCCAGATGGTTGGTGTCTTCGCTCCATTTATGTTCTATATGTGATTGAGGAAACTGCTTTGAAAACATACACACGGTTTTCTCTAATCTGCTTTATTCCAAACGGAAAATGATTGGTCCTGCTGAAACCTTCTTTTTAATCAGGTAGAAGTTATTCCTTGTAATAATTTTTAAGAGACTCGGAGAAGTTTGTTTACAAACAGATACACAGATGTCTGTGAGCATACAAAGACACTTGGCCAGTCCTTCAGTTAGAATATGAGGCTCAGTGCAAGTTCCTGTTGATACTGAAATTCACAGCAACACTGAATTTGAAGAATGTAAGCTTTCTTACTGGACAAATTCTACCCCCATCATGTGAATACAAATACTGCTGACATCACCCATTACCCAAGAGTGATAATTGGTTATTGGAACTATCTTGGGAACATATTTCTGAACCTCTGTTTTGTTAAATCTTGAGAAAAAGAAAACTGTCATGAAGAAAATGTCATGGTAGTATAAGTGCACTTGCAGCAAAGCCAGGAGGTGTCAAAAGCATCTTCCGAATTTAAATATATCATGTGTAAGTACATGTGAAGGTCACCAAGTATTAGGAATTGAGTAGAGTGGTGCTGAAGGGAAAGTGGAAAGGGAAGCATTTATTACTTCAGAATTCCAATAATAGCAGCTGTGGTTGAGGCTGCTGTGCTCCTTGCTCTGTGTGGCAATACCACTGTGCTGGCCCTCAGAAGATTCAGAATTATTGCCAGTCATTAGCTTGGATGAAACCCAGATGTCTGCATTTGAGGTGGGGTAATGCTGTGCAGGAGAAATTGCACAGCAGTCCTGCTGGAAAGCACCCAGGGGTTCTGGGGTGGAGGTGCAGCTAGGCTGGACGTGACTCATCACACTCTCGCTCTGCATGAAAGGCAAGCTGTATAATTCATCTACATTAAATGGAAAGTGGCCAGTGGAGTCAGGGAAGTGACCCTGTCTCTCTCTCTCTCTCTCTCTCTCTCTCTCTCTCTCTCTCTCCCTCTCCCTCTACTTGGAACTGGTGAGGCTACATCATTGATTCTGTGTCCAGAGCTGGTCCAGAGGAGACTGATACATTGCAGATGGCTCAGTGAAACACTGCTACAATGGTGTCTTAGGACACTAAGATCTGAGCAAAACTGGGCTTGTTGGGCAGCCAGTAATGGCTTATGACTAGCTTTAGGGAGCATAACTAAGATGACCCAAGCTCCACTTAGTGCAGTCAGATCATTTGAAAATGGGCACAACTGCACGTTGTGGCTTTGGAAGTTCAGATTTAGTACTAGCCAATTCTTGGACTATAAATACTATAATATACTTCCTATTTGGATGGGGAAATAATGTAACAAAAATATATTCCTATTCCAGTATCCCCACCAAATTTTGTTATCTAATAAATTTTGTTTATTATCTGATTTGTTATCAGATAGGAAGGATCCTTCTGTAGCATCACTTTGCATTGTTTTTTATTGCTCAGGAAGTCATAGTGACTTCCTTTGTCTCGAAATATATCTTTCCAGTCTCTTCATGCACTTTCATCCCTACTGTGTCTCTCAAAGCTGCCAGTACTTCAAATATTACTCTTACTCCTGAAACTTGCCCATATTAATTCTGAAGAATTTGAAGTGAATTCTAATTCGCTCTGCAGATTTAAAGATCTCATTTTATTTATTCTGTTCCTTCCTTGTCCTTTAGTTTTCCTCATTAACTCTCCCCACCACCCTTCCTCCATGTATCATCTTCTTATCCTTCTTCCTGAACACTGCATATTCCATACTTTTCCTGGGAATCATTGCAGTTTTCAAACACTGATGTTTGGTTTGAGTGGGGAAGGGTCTGTCAGAAGCTAAGCTGATCCGAGATACCCACTGCTGCAGGCCAATATCATTCACTGTTAAATTATAGACACCTTCTCACAAACAAACCCTTAGCCATACTTACAGATAATGGAACACCCCAGAACTAACTCTGCAAGACACTTTAATTAATTTTTTCTAAGATTGTAGACTTTATTTTATTTAAAAGCAGAAGCTCTATTTCACAGTTACAAACCCGAACCACAATGTTCCTTCCATTTTTTTCTTCCATTGAGAGTGCCAAACTCTGAATAAGTTGTAATTGGGTCAGATGGAAGAAAGTTGTATTCTGACAACTTCTGTAAAGGTCACCAAAATAGGTCTCCAGTCCCCTGTGGATTGAAGGAGCTAAGCAGGGTTTTGAGAATTGTGATTACTACAGTGGCAGAGATAAATGGGCATACTACTGTGATTTGTTTGTTATACACTGACCTTGTTCAGTTCCCACTTAACTTTTTTGATCATTTACAAATCATGTATTCAGAACAGACAGCAAAATACTTCTGAATGTTGATGTCAAAGTTAGCTTAAAGTTATGAGGTGCCTAAAAATTTTGTTATGCAAAACTTTTCCCCTGGTAAGAAAAACATGGTTATACTGGAGTGAGTTCACTGAAAGAGCCACAACAATTACCAAGTAGCTGGGGAACTCTCATATGAAGAGAGGCTCAGAGTGCTTGATATTGGAAGGGGTAAAAAAGATGAACTCTTTTCAGACCCTTCTCAGTGGTACTCAGCAAAAGGAGAAGATGAAATGAGCATAAATTGAAATAAAGGACATGGAAGCATTAAAAACTTATACTTTTTTTACTGTGAAGGCATTCAAAGATATTTTGTAGTTTCCTTCCGTAGATGTGTTAAAAACATGGCTACGAATGGCCCCAGCTGTAGCTGACAGTCATTTGAGTGGGGGCTGGACTAGATGATTTCCTGATGTCTTTTCTAACTTCAGTGATCATGTAATTCTGTGTGATTGTAGAAGAGCCACGAAAATCACTTAGATGGCTCTGCCAGACCTGGCAAATGGGCATCTGTCTTTTTGCTTTCTCTTCTGTATTATTCCTGAAGCCTTGAAAAGATTATATATGTATAATCTCATACCATGGTGATTTGATATGTGCAGCCAATACTTTCACAGAAAAAATATGCTGAGAGAAGTGTCAGACTGTTGCTTGTATTCTATTCTAGAGTTCTCACAGGAGAGAGAAGGTGTGTTGTTTGAAGAGCTAAACCTCATTTATAATGCCATCTCCCATAAGATATCAGTGGGTGCAGAATATTGTACCCAGGCACACAGCTTATCGGAAAGAAAGTGAAGTAATATTCTCAGAGTCATAAACTCACTGAAAAGAAATGCAAATCACTGGAGTCCATCCTATCTTGTAATTTCTCTTATGTGATAGCTTTAAGAAACTCTTCTCCGATAAAAACTGCCTTCTGCCTTATACTATTTGCTGGAATCTGAGATGGAATTTCTACATTTAAAGACACATTTCTTTTTCATCTGTTCTGCCTTTCCCTCCTGATCGATTACAGCATGATTAGCAAGTCTGAGATGAAGACCAAATATATAAAAATGTCACTATTCATTCAAAAAAGAGTTTTTCTTACATTCCAAATATCAAATCTTAATTGTTTCTTTGCTTCTTATGGTAAAGTCTGTGCCTAAACGTTTGAATTGCTATGTCACATGCGGTTAGAGGAATTTAACTAGACCACAGATGAAGCTGCAATAATTGAAATCACACCTCTCTTTTATTTCTTTGCCCAATGGCAGGCATTCTGTCATCTTGGTTTCTGTCGCTTTCTGTTTTTCAGAAAAATGGATGAGGCATTTATTTGCCTCCTTCAGTGATACACATAATGCTTTGGGAGCACTCCTGTAAAGCATTTTAACTGGAAGATCTATGAAAATAACTTAGATGGCTCTGTCAGGTCTGGCAAATAGCTGTCTGTCTTCTAGCTATCTCTTCCATAACTGTCTTAAGTAAGGCTTTCTGCTACGTTTCTCACGTTTCCCTGTTGTGAACAATTTTCTTCACGTTGAGCTGTCACTGTTGACAAGCAACCAACAGTAACTATGATAGTGGGCTGGCATTTTTTTCTCCCCAGTTTGGTATTTTCCTTCCTCTTCCAATGAGGAAAATTGCCAAATCCTGCTGCCTCCCACTAAAACGTGAAAAATAAGAAAGTGTGATCAGTACGTGTGTTTTGTGAGCTGAGAACAATGTAGCTCATTTTCCAGAACTGTCTATAACTTAGCAAAAATGAGGTCATACCTCTTCAGAATGTTGCTTGGTGATGTTCCCCAATAAATTAAATATAATCAGGCTTTGGCCAGGTTATGGAATGGAGTCAGCACTCTGAGGTGCCTAAGATGATTTTTCTGGCTGCAAACAGAGCTCAGCCTCCTGGATTATTGATCTGGTAGTAGACCTTGGCACCTGATGTGGCTCTGGACTTTGGCAGAATCTGGAGACTCTGCTAATTCATCTGTGATCACTGCCAGGGAGAAGATCAGCGTATTTATACTTAACTCTCCATAATACAGGTATAATTGTGTGACCTAGGTGTTAATGGTGTTCCTCTTCTCTCTTTCTTCGAGCTACATAAAATAGAAGGGGGTATAATAAAGGAGACTATATTGAGAATTATATGAACTTTATATGTGGTGTGTTAGTATTTTCTTTCAGGAGAAAAAATAGTTCTTAAGTAGTATATAATGGTTTTGCTTGTAGTGTTCAGAAACCTGCTTGATACAACAAAAAGCCTCTGGAAATACAGATGTGTAGGGAATAATTTATCAAGTTAGAGAAATCAGTGTAGCAGAGTTGACAATTTGGGTGAAAGCTTGCTTCTGAGAACATAGCTAGTACTTTTAAAGGCAAGATAAAGAAAATAGTTCTCTTCCTTAAGGAAGGAGTTTCTTACAGCATTTATTTTTGTTACAGATGTGGCCTAGAGAAGCCCATCAATCTTCAAATCCAATTGTTCCAGGTATTGCCCTTCAGATCCTGCTTTGGTAGTTTGCCACAAAATAGATGAGAGCAAAGCATTATTTCCCTGATTCTTGCTTTACAGTTTTGCCACAGAGCTCAAGTGAATTACATGAAACATAAAACAAATTCCAGGAGGGCTGGGCCAGAGCCAGTTTTCAGGTCTATTTCAGTAGCTGACAGGATCTTTCTGTCCATAAACCTAAGAACTGGCATTCTGGAAAAAAATTGAAATGAAATTCAAGCTGCTCAATCAAAAGAGTACATAATTAAAAATGGAAGATTTAGAAAAATGAAACAATGCAGAATTAGAACTCTTCTTGTGACTAAACTTATTTATGCGATCCATTCGTTTTCACTGGGAATACTATCTTCAGTGTGGAAACAGCAATAATAGAATAGATGGGTTAAACAAGAAGGGTACACCACTGCAACTCCAAATTAAAATATGCTATACTTTACTGCAGTGTTGGAGTCTGCAAGAGGTTTGAAAATTGTAATTTCTTAATGACAGAAAAAAATATAAGAAAGTGGCACATTCTCTCCCTTGCACCTAATGTGTTTTGGAAATACATAAAAATTATGATTTATAGGTAGCACATCCATGTGTATACAGCTTATAAAGTATTAACAGCTTGGTTAGGAGAAAAAGGGAAATTACAGCAATCTAAACCACAGAAGATTGAAATTATAAGCAAGGCATATTTATAAAATGGCATATGAAAGGTCATGTTCATTTTGTAGGAGTATGAGCTCAGGACGAATTTAAGATGTTCTGTCTTTTGATGCCAGCATAAATTAAAAAAAAACTGAACACCAACAACATTAAGCCACAATGAATCCTATAATGGTTCCTGCAAATTATGGTGAAATAGGAGTGTAAATATTGAAGATTTTTTTTAATGAGAAAGCATATTGAAGTTTCTAATGCCTAAGTTAGAAATACACACATGGTTAGAAGCATTAGACTTTCATCTTGTCTCTATCCCAAAATACTAGATGATTTTATCTTCAAGTTTTGTGATCTATTATATTACTATTTAAATTAATCCATAATATTACCCTGCATTTTTGGGGAGTGGATGATCAGCTGGTGGTACATGCCTTGTGCTGTACATGTTTAGAGACAATACAAAAGTCTCCCTAAGTGCAAATTATTATTTAAAGCACTACTTCTGTGTAACACAAGAACGGGAAAAACCATCTGGATTATTATGTCAGGGACTGGATTTGGACATCATCAGGTATTACAATAATATTTGTGATCAGGTATTACAATAATATTTGTGATATTATTGTATCATATTACAATGGTATTTGGAATATAGTTGCAAACACACATAGACTTCAAATTAAAATTATACGAATAATTTCATGTCCTGCAAACCAAAATGTTTCATTATCCAGTACAATCTTAAAATTTACACTAACAAAGGACAAGAAGTCCTCAAACTGTAGTTTGCAAGAGGGAGAGAACTAAAGATATGGAAGATATGGTCAAGTCCAGAGCATTGTCAAATACAGTAGTCTAATCATGGTTACTCCATAGGGATGAATGTATTTCATATACTTTTATATTAGATTTTTTAAAAACTACTTTGTCTTTCTGAGTGGTTATTTTGCCTCTCTGCCACATTTAATAGCTACTTTATCTTCAGTACAAATATAGAAAGATCCAAAAACCTCTCACACCTGAGAACACCCCAAAAGAAAAGCAATCATGAATTCCCCTTTTGCCAAGAATTATAAGTATTTTAAGTTTTAATTGTGATGTAAGACGGAACTTTGCATTTGACCTACAATTAGGGCCTATTGCTGAAGCCTTTGAAAACTATAACATATAATTGTACTAATCAGGATAGTCCCACATGGCTTGTACTGTGCTCTCAATCCTAGTCATCCTGGCCTCTGAGCCATCAGGTCCACGTGTACACACAGGAATTTAAAATATGATTGTTAAAGACCAAGAGTTCTGTATATGAAGTGATCATGATCACTATAGAAGAAGCACTGACTCTTGCCAAGAAGTGCATCGCTGATGGATGAATTTAGAAAAAAAATTTAGTTTTCTCATTTAAAACTGGAACTTCTCACCCTGATCTCTCAGTTTTCTAAACATTACCATACCAGCAGTTCCCTAATTGCTGCATAACATCCAGACATACTCATTTGTGACAACCACAGTGTAGCTGTGTATCCTGGCTGTGCCAATGTGCGTACTCAGCACAATCACTAATTCCCTGGGTGGCTGAGGAGCTCCACAGGCTTATCCTGCTGGCTGAGACAACTCGTTTGAGATAATGGACTGACATGACATGGGGGGCCAACCAAACTCCTAGCTGCCTTCACAACAAAGTGAGCAACAAAGCATTGCAGAATCTCTCCAAGAGAGAATTCCAGCCACTCCTGGAGGTTTCCTCAGGCAGGTCTTGATGTTTATAAGCTGATTGATGGCACTATTGTCTCAGAGATGCTCCCCTGTATTTGATGCTGCAGAAACGGCCAAACAGTAAATGCATACTTGTAACTAGTCTTTAGAACTCTTCCTGTAGTTACAGAAATGGTCAAACATAACACTTGAGACATCTAGACTAGGTTTGCACATAAGACTGTTTGCTAGCTGTATTATAATAATTCAGCAGAGAAGCAATTCAGTGAGTCTCACTAGATTCAGCTGAAGATGCTTTTAGAAAGACACTTGCAATGGAGAGTTACAGGGTCACTGTTCAGGTACCAGTTGACCATCCTGTTTGAGAGATTTGATTTCTTATGTGAATATTATCTTATGCAAAAAATGAAAATAAATATGTCTTTTTAACAAACAATATATCTTATGATTGTGCACCTATTCTCAAGTGCATCACCTCAGATGGAACCTTTAGAGGGGGGAATTGACAGAGGAGGGACTGTGGGGCACTAAAACCCCATGAGAAATTAGGATTTTGTCTCAAAAGCAAACTTCTTTATAGAGGGATAAATCCCTACTGAGCTGACATGACTAGAATAATTAGATTGGTGTTGGAGGCCCAGAATTTGACCTTTGATATGCTGCTGTGGAGTTATTAGAGATGCAACTTTTATTCGTTAAATTGTAATTAGATAGGTATAATGAAAACACACGTGAGTGGCAAAAATAACAGAACTATTAATATTTGCTTGACAACCTGCTACATTGATTGGCATATAACACATCAAGACAGCCCATCAATAATAACTTTAAAAGTCCAGAATTTGTTCATCCACCTCTGTCTGAAGGGGAGAACTTTACCTTCTGGAATGCCTAATTCTGGATCCACTCCTGGGATACCTGGGACAAAGCTCATGTGGTCAGAACCTGCTCTTAGCAGCCTGCTCCTCCAGAACTCTGACAGTCAGCTGCTGTTCTTGTCAGCAAGGAAAGGGGAAATAGGAATAACCATGGCTCTGTAATGTTGTAGTGTTTTATCCATCAATAACCACTCTTTCACAAAGGCAATAAGTATCCAAACTCCTTCATGTGGATACAATTATTGCATAATAATTAAAGAATGCTTTAGTCTGTCCTGATCTAAAGTGCAGCAAAATCCCATGCTCTGTGTTCTGGAGAAAGTGACAAGTTGGGCTTTTCTGTTTTGTTTTTGCAGAATATACAGACTTTTTGCAGCAGCTCCATACTAACTATTTAGGTAAGATCTGTTTTCTAGAAAGATAAGAAATTACTTCCATTGAGACTCCTACTTCAACATCACAAGAATCAATTTGAGAGTGCATGTCAGAATGGAACAGTGGCACAAGAAGTTATTAGAGGAACACTGTCTTAATCCCCGATCACAGAACTAGAAATTTGCTGGAGCCGGTAGTTGCAGAAGAAATTGTTCTCTAATGAGCATTTATGTGTACCAGTGTATTATTTGGTGAATTTAAGATGCAGCTCAAGACGACAATTTTCTCAACAGCAAGATCTGTTGCCCATTGTTGCTTTTTTTGGTTTGCAAACCTACTTGTCTGTATAGATGTAAGTCAATCCAGACCAGGGCACTGATCAAAATTACAAACCAAATTTTTTTATAGGGAGTGTGACATTTTTCTTTTGGAAGGTTTGCTTTTATTCTGTTTCATTTACTAAACTAATTAATTGTATAGCTGAAAAAAAGAGCTGAATTAGCACAATACTGAGCCTGTTGGAGGGTAAGCCCAAAGAGAAAGGGACAAATATTTTGGCTTTATTGCTAAAAAAATATGATTAAAGACGCAGCTTCAGTCCTGTGTTTATGGTGGAGGTAGTGATTTGTTAATGCCTGTATCAGCAATTTTGGTATCACAGACAAATACAGGCCCCTCCAATCTGTGGTCTGACTCCAGTTGCAGCTCTCAGGGTTTTATACTAGTGGGACTAAAGGCCTGCCCCAGGAAAGGGTGTCCATTTCAGAGAAGTCATTTGTAGAGAAGGGCCTTTGAAAGATTGCTGGCTCTCCCTGCCAGAGAGGCCATAAGCTGTAGTGAACACCCTTTTGACTGTGTAAGGCTTGGGTGACCCTAGCTCTAATGTCACTGCCAGTCTACCCTTACTCACACAAGCAACACCTCTTTTACTTACAACTACTCTTTTATTACTAATTGTAATAAAATTTAATTACTTTAATTACTAATTGTAATCAGTTAGTGAACTGCAACCTGCAATATTTTGAGGGGATAATCCAGAGATGTAATGACCTCCTGATCAAGAGATCAAGGTCATGTAGTGGTTCCAGCCGAAGGGACGCTGAGCTTGCATGCCTGGGCAGGGAGGCAGCACAGCCTCAAGCAGCACGGAGCGCGGTGCTGGCCTGGCAGGCCTAGGAGTTGAGGGGGTCTGGGACACCCCACCATGCCCTGAAGATAAGGCATTCTCAAAGGGAACTAGACCACCTGCCAGGCCAAGGACACTGGGCAGCTTCCCAAAAAGGAATTGATCCAGAAACAAAGCAGCCTTGAGGGATGCGGGCCTCAAGGATGAGGGATGCTACAGCCTGGAGGTAGGGCAGAGAGCCCTGGGGGACAACGGGGCTCTCTGATGGAACTCTAGGCAGGGCATCCTGAATGGGAGCTGCACACCCCTCACGCCTAGCAGGATCCAAAAGCAGGACAGCTAGGAGGGGAATGGAACCACAGCGGGACTAGAGCGCTATGCTGGCCCAAAATGCTCAGCCTTGAGGGAAGAGGGGCACCACAACAGACCTCTGGATCTCAGAGGCAAGGTCCCCTGAGGGACAGCAGAGCACCAAGCTTCCCTGGCCAGGAGGCATCTGAGGGGAGCAGCACATCACGCCAGCCTTCCTGGTCCCACAGGTGAGGGCTGATCTTAAAGCTGGAGCTGAGTTTGCTCTTTATTACACGAAGGGATGACAGAACAGGACATTACAGGAAGGATGACAGAACAAAACTCTGCTCAGTTAGGGTAGATGATACAAGAAGGGCTGAAAATGGCTTGGGAATTCCCAAACACTTGGAGAAAGCGGTTTTTATCTTAGACTAAATGGAAGCCGAAATTCATTGAGTAGGGCAGCACTAGAAGATGTCTGTGAGGGAGCCTGGGTAATCTCCATGTCTGAGCACTTTCAAGATTCGTTTCATAGAGCGTTGGCAACAGTCCTACTCTGATAATGAAATTTGGATGGGGACCTCTGAGGTTCATTCCATTCACTGCTTCTCTGGTTCTGTAATTCTTGAATCATTAGTTGATGTCTAAGTGCTTCTTTATTTCACTGACTTTTTCTTGTTATATAACATTTATTATTAGTATCTTTGAGCTTAGCATTTTCTTGCTTTGCATCACAAATTCTTGACAGAAGAATACTAGTCCACTGAGCTTAGCGTGGCATGAAAAATCATATTTGGTAGGCAGTGGTATAGACAAATTTTGTTTATGGAACAGAAATAGACAGAGAAACAAAGGGAAATATTTAATTTTTGAAGCGTGCATGTGAATGAATTTCTATTTGAGTATTAGGAAGATCTGGGCTACAAAATAACCACTATTTAAGCATTTTAACATCAGGATCTGGTGGTATTTAATTTATGTGCCTAAACTTTCTTCCTGGACTGAGTGATCTCAACCAAGGCTTAAAAAACAGTTTAAGGGTTATGGACTTTATCTTATCCTACCCTATTATGAATTTGAAAGGTTTGTAAGTGAGACACTAGTGGGCATCAGACCCACTGACCATGAGATCAATTTAATAAATCACCTTAGTCTTATTGTCCACATACATTAAATTGAGAAACGTGGATTAAAATAGAAGTATGGACACTGTAATGAGACATCTCTTTCAAACCATCTGGTCATCTAACAAATTATTCTGGAATACCATGGAGAGTAGCTATTAAAATATGGCTAATAAGGCAAGATATTCCAATATAATTTTAAATTGTATTTTATCTACTTTGGTTTCTTGACACAAAATGTTTCAAAATTGTTGTTGTAGAAGGTTTCAGTTTCAAATGTTTCTAAGTGAAAAAAGTAATCAGCTCCCATGACAGAATAAAAAACCTGCCAATCTCATTACTTTAAATGAGAGTTATTATTTAGGAGTTTTCTTTGCCAGGTTGCAGTTTATATTCCATATTGAATTCTTAAAATTCAGGATTTGCGTTTTCTTAACTAGGCACACTGTGCTGCTAATGTGTGTTAAGTAACGTCAGTGTATGTTTACCCCAAGAAATAATACCAGACCACTTAAACTGAATTCCCAGAAGTGATGACAAGTCAGTTTGCACCTTAAAAAGAGAACATCACATTCCCAAAAGCAATGAAAAATTAACTCTGCTCATTGTGTCACATGCACTGCAAAGTAGAGCTGTGTCATGGCAAATCTTGTAATATATATTATCATATAATTTAATTGTATTACTATGGTATTTTTCTTGATTCAGTCCAAGCCAGTAGGATATAGTTTTAATGCTAAATTTTGATGCAGGTCCATTTTCACTCTCTTCAGCCCTGCCTCCTCTCTTTAAGACCTGCTAGATATTTTCTGCTTGGTGTCAGCCTCTGCTGCCTTCCTTTCTCCAAGCTGCCCTTGTTCTATACAGAAACTCTACCACCTGCTACAGTTTCTGTTCCAAAGGTAAATGAATGTGGGTAGGCTGACCTTGAACAGAAATTGAATTTCTTCAAAGAAACATAAATGTCAATTTACAGTCAATTTTAAATAAAAAAGAGACAAAATGCAGCAATCCTAGTTAAACACGGAGGGGCTCATTCTCAGACCCCTGGAGCTAAAGATACAAAGTAGAGGTCAGACAGGACCAGAAGTTTTCAAAGACAGCATTCCTGAGGAAATGCTGTCATTGCAACTAATACGAAGTAGGGCTACAAAACCCTCCACTAGAGGATGGTGAGAATGCTTGCGCTGTTTCAGATTTACCCATTTTAATGCAGTATTTTAAACACTGACCACTGGTTGCCTAAGGCCTTTTGCTTCACAGGAAAGATAAGGAATCTCTAGCTTTCTTAAAAGTTATAAATTAGTATTTCTTTCTTATTTTGACTTTTTCATGTTTTTGACTTTTTCATGTTTTTGACTTACACACAGCTTATAAATCCCAAGAAATCTGTTTTATCTATTTATAAAGTGTGATATTAAAATCTGTGCTAGAGAATGCAGACTAATTGTTAGTGTCAGACATAGTAGATCTCTGTTTTCCTGATATGAAAGGGTTTATTTCTGGGAAGGTTTTTTCCCCTAGAAAACTTCAATGGGAATATGTGTTAGAAGGAAAAAAAAAGATCTAAAAATAAGCTTAAGACTTGTTTACTCTTGGAAAAAAACAGATACTTCTGTTCCTTCTCCTTTTTAGTGGTTTCTCAGTCAAGCAAGGCATATTTATACCCTTCTTCACATATTCTTTCCCCATAAATTAATCCCTCCAAACAGACCCATCAGAATTATTTTTCTTTCTTTTCTTTTAAACTCATCCTTTATGGGATTATCTGTCTTTAGGGACATATCTAGAACTGCCCAGAGGACTATTTTGTCAGCTCCAGGGAAAGAGAGACTGCTGCTGTGTGTTATCAAAGTTCAATACCACAGGCCTTTTTCACTGGCATATTCCTTGAAAATTGCCTCACCTCTAATTCTTCACTGTAATATTCCCAAATTTAATAGTCTTAAACATTTCTTTATTTCTGAATATTTCCTACCAATAATGCATCTGCCTTTTAATTGAGGTTTTTTGAAACCTATTCCTTATCATAGTTCTAACAACTGTAATTCCCTTTAAAATCTTCTGGTTTTATCAATATCTCACAGCACCTCATAAAGCAGATCAACTTTTGAATTTGACCAAATCCATTAACCCCTTTCATACAAACATAATCAAGGATAATGAAGAATATAATTACAGTAATAAAAACAAAGTCACTCTGAGACTCCCTTAGTGATCCTTATCATCTTTCCTTTCAGAGCCTCTTATATTTCCTTCCCATACTCTTACAGTGCTTCCTTTCTGTATTTTAATCTCCTTTTGAATGGAGATTTGCTTCTTAAATAAGAATAGTGCAGAAGAATCAACCTTAAAAGGAAAATACAGACATGGTAGAGAAAAATTCTAGAGTCTTAAGGGTTCTACATGCTACTGCTGATGATAAAGCTTTGGCAAGCAGTGCTCATCCAATGAGCTGGAAAGATATACATTAAATTTCTCTCAATGTCTATGCTTTCATGGGGGTGAAATGACATATCAGTGGTTGATCTTCCCAGGTACTTCTAACTTGTACTCCTGCCTTTGTGATTTCAGCAGGGGAAGTTCAGCCAATACTTCCAGTCTCTGTTAGGTGCTAAGGAGAGATTTTTCTTCCCACAGTTTGAATGCCTGTGTTGCAGCACACTTAAAAGGCTCTCACTGCTATCTCACTTTAAACACAGCAAATGCTCTAGGCTGGGACCATTTCCAATCTGCTGCCTTTTTCATGTCAGAAATCATTACTTACTGCAGGTGAGTGAGCAAACATGAGTTAGAAAGAAATTAATATGCAGTTCTGCTCTAGAAATGGCTGTTGGAAAATTGCTTTTTCACAGCATTCGTTCTGAGGATGTCACAGGGAAGAATGGGCCTGTGATACCTTTGGCACAGATGTAAAATATAAAGCATGAAAAAGTCTATCAGATTCTCAGTTCCCAAGACCCTTCAACCCCTGTGTCAGAATCATTAGTACCTTGGTCTATTTTAAATCCAAATGAACCCCAATATAGCTTCAGCAATATTGTAAAATTGCATATTTGGCTACAAGATGAAATTTGAATTCTTGATTCTGAAAGAAAAAGCAGGGTAACCCAAAAAAGCTGAGTTAGTTCTTAAATTAAGCCAATATACTAAGTAGCATCTGAGACAGAGCATTTTTGTTTCTCAATATCATCATGGTACTGTGGTCTGTGTGAGGATTGTGAATGCAAACATGATTTGTGCATCATTGTCAGTGGGATGACTTCTACAGATGATGATTGAACACAAACCTGCTTTTGCAGATGCAACTTACTATGTTTTCTTGAGAGTACAAGTTTCCATCAGATTGTTCCATAAAAGAAAGCACATGACTCCAAAGGAACAGCAATTTCTTAATGCAGCAAATGAGCTTATCAAATTAGACACACACACACTTTGACATACTCAAGTGAGTCTCAGAAAAAAATTCCAAGCACTCTGTTTGTTCCTAGTGCAAATATGTACATCTTTGCTTTCAAAACCATTGTGAGTTCTATTTAAAGATCAGAAGTGCAACCTACAGTATTGAACATCCAGCAAATAAATAAACAATAAAATTAACCTACGTGCCATAAAAATCATCAGCTAAAGAAAAGTAGAAGATGGACAACCATAATAGAATACTTTCCTTTTTCAATTTACTGCAAATGCAAAGTGACACCTGGTTACAATTGAGTTAAAAGCCTGGGTCTACATAAGCAAGTTCTGGTGTTCCCTTTCCAAAGGAGCTTACAGTGCTACCCAGCTGCCTTTTGTTCTTGCTGCTAGAAACTTCCCATTCAACCCCAGAGCAGAGAGAAAACAACATGTCTGTCTTTCAAACTCTCCAGTTCATGGCGTTTCAAAACACTTTTCCTGGCAGAAAGCGCTAAGCGACGAGATTTTCCGCTGCAGTGGTTAATATGGAGGCTCATGTTCCCTGTCATCACCCTCACTCCCAGGACAGATGCAAGCAGCACAGTGGCCAAGAGCGAGAGACACAGGCAGCAATCTCTTGAACTGCAAAACTGTAGTCAGCAGATTGTTCTGTCACAGGCCTTAGATTCCCCAATGACTCGTTTCTGGAATTTTTCAGCTCATGTAATGCCAAGTTCAGTGCGTATTCAAAACCAGCAGCCTTTTCACGTGCATGTACTCCTTTTGTTTTAAAAAGTCTGCCCCCAGGATATACTATCAGACAGAAATTGAAGCAGTTTTTTACCTGGAGAGTTATTAGGAGCTGTTTGTGACTCCAAAACGAATTCCATTAACGAATGTGAATCAGAGGAATCTATTTCCTTTGAAAAAACAAATTGATCAATTAAAAATCACCTTTCCTGGAAAAATGTGTTGGGAAGGGCTCTCTTTTTGATAAAAAGAAATTTTGCTTTTGACTATGTGTGCATTTTAAAATTTCACATAAGTGAAAGTCAGAAGCTAAATACTAAGATTCTGTCAGGAAAAAAAAAAAAAAAGTTGAGATTATATAATTCCAAACAATGTTTTTCTTTCAATGTCATTAGAAAATGATTTTTTTTTTTCAGGCGTAACCAGGCAAAGTAAGGATTGACCCTAAAAATTCACCCATGTCAGGGGGGTTGGAATTAGATGGTCTTTAGAGTCCCTTCCAACACAAACCATTCTATGACCCTGTGATATTTTCTCCAGATTTGCTCTTTGAATATGCCCCCAAAAATAAACTCTGAAATTAAATCTTTCTTCAAGAGTGTTATGTTCTGCTTTTGAACATTTTAAAAATGAGATAAATTTTCTCATAATCTCATAAAAATCTATCAAAGCCAGTGATGATCAGTTTTTTGGATAGAATGCTTAAATGACAATTTAATTCATGTGCCTCACTGTCTTCTGTTCAGGTTTCTCCTTTTCCCATCAATCCACCAGTTGCCTTTGGCAACTAATTATGTATTTTCTGGATACAGAAAGAACAGTCGCTTCATTTGGGTCGATTTATCTGTTTGATATTTGATTTATTCAAAATAGAAACACTGACTGATGTTCCAAAGCAACAACAAAAAAAATCTCCGAACCTAGCTTTTCTTTTCTGTTAGATCAGGCATGGTGATCCAAAACAATTTATTTCTATTCTGTAACTGTAGCTAATAGTTATTTTTCTCACTTGAAAGATTCTGTTTCAGTGCAGGAAATTTGGTAAGCTACTTTACTCTGTATACCCAACATCTTTACAGTGGCTTCACTGAAGAATAAAATAAATTAAAATCCTTTTGAGCTTTGAGTTGAACTCCATTTCTTTACAAAAGGCTGCTTAACCTACACAATGAATGAGAAAGCTTTTCATCTACCAAATAGGAAAGTCACCACTTCTAAAGACAATAAAAATGAAAAAAGTAAGAATCTGATCTGCGTGCTTCATTAGTCATGTTTTAATGCACAATTGAGTTAGCAAATTTACAAAGGCAATGCCTCATTTTGTCTGGTGAAAGGACGATATTATACAAATCTAGAAAGAAATCATCTTTATAAAAGAAAGTAGCTAAACAGTACAGAATGAATAATAAGATCATATGAATCAAGCTTTCCTTCTTCCAGATATTTCAGACATACTCAAAATGAGTTGTTTGATTTTCCTGTATTTAATTTATTCTACTCTGCAAAAGGAGATGAAACAGTCTTTACAGATCTCACTAAAGTGTTCTCAAATTTATTTATGTGAGCCTGTATGTGCTGATGTTGCAATTCTTACATGAAGCAAATTTGACCATTTGTAGCTGTGTATCAGCAGCACTGTTAGATAGAAAAAACATGTTAAAATTGGTTGAACCTCTTTAAGAACTTTGTTTGGGAAACTGGGGAAAGGCCAATACAGTTCCATGTCCAGACTCCACAGATAAATCTGTGGAACAGACACAGTGGAGTCGAGAGTTTGCACAGGAGTAGGGACTAAATTTAAATTTAACTCTTGATTCTTATTTAAATTTTAAACAGTAATCACTCACAGGGTAAAGACGGATAAAAAACCATTTGCGTGCTCTCAGAAATTGCATATTGCTTTATTTACAAGAACATGATTATCTCTGCAGCAAACAGCACTCCCTACTCCCTCCTTAATTCACATGCTTAAGCACAGCAGGAATCCTTGTGGTGGCAGAACTAGACCTTGAGTAGCCATCAAGAAAGCCTTGCATAAAACAGGCTTGGAGAATGAATGGTGGCATCTTGGGAGAGCACTGAGAGGATAGAAACAAAACACTTTTGCAGGAGGGAGGTAGGAAAGTCTGCACAGTTGCTTGTTTACTATTGAATGATTTCAGTCTCCAGCGCTGTCAGGCCAATACATGGCACAAATCCTAAATCCACTTAAAACAGCCAGCTGATTTTGATATAAGCATGCTTTTCCTTGACTTGCCAAGAGTGCTGAGGGAGTCTCTTAATTAAGAGGCACAGTTCATTTGTTATACAAAGACTCCCGTGGTTTTTTTACACCTGCTTTGTAAAGCGTCTCTCTCTAGGGAAAATCCAGCCGAAGCATTTTGTTCATTTTGAGTTCGACTTTAACAGTTTCTGTATCACCTTGCAACATGCTGCAAAGTAACTTTTATGAGACATATTGTCTTTTCAACTCCATTCACTGGACTTACAATAAACATGTTGGGGTAATCATTAGCTACTGGCTACAGATTTAATCTTGGCATTCAGCATTCCTACTTATTTTGCTAATAATTTATTTTTTTTTCCTCATGCATCGGGTCTCTACTGTCATATGCATGTTTGATATAAGCATGAGAACAGGAAAGAAAATGAGGCTAAAGACCTCAACAGGGTTTTTTTTGATAGTTCCTCCAGTTTTGAGAGGAATGTGAAAGCCATGAAGAACTGAACAACTGTTTAACCGAGAACACTCTCTACTGTGAGAAACCCCCCATGATATCTTAATTAACAGAATCTCTTCCACATTTTTGAGGGGTTTGGGGTTTTGTTATTATTTCTTCTTGCATTTTCATTTCTGATGTGTTTAGGAATTCAGAAGAAGGAATTTTTTAGGAATTCATTTTCTTTTAAAACTTATTTTTGAGATGCACCAAAATTTCTCTCCCAAGGGCTATAAAATTTTGGATTAAGATTCTCATCATTATCTAGGAACAAGAAGTAGTAGAAAGATGTTAACTCTGATATCCAGAAGTAAAATCATCTAATCAAAGTGCTGTGCCAATGGTCTTAGAAAATGCATACAGCTTAAGTCTTTCATTGAGCACTTCTGTTTGGAAATTCTTAGGCATTTGGACTTAGTACACCAATAAATTAAGAAAAACTTTTCTAATCATGCATAACTAATAATCTTAAAGAGTTAAAGAATGACATATATAAATTCTTCTTTCATAATATACCAGAATTTCCATGCTTATGTAAAAGAACAGACAGAATCCCACTGGTTATTTAGGTCTCAATGCCTTTGAATGAGGCTTTGTGGGCTGCCTTGAAAGTTCTGGTAAGTGTCTGAACTTATGCAGTCTTTGCTATTTCAAAGAATATTTTTATGCAACGTCTGGAGGCAAACATCCCTTGTTATTGACAGAATTTAGACTGGATTGATTTAGACCAAATTCAGGTTTCACAAAATAGAGCAGAACAATGAAATACAAAAGGAAAGTACTTTTGCTTGCCTCTTTGAACTGATGAGTGCGACATGAGAGGCAGAACTTTAACTGTTAGAGACTGAACGTGTGGTAAGACTTCAAATAAATGACAAAAAAAAAGATCTAGGAAGCATTTCTGCAATGTCTGACTAGGAATTATATTTATTATGTCAAACCTTTATTATTTGCTCTCCAAAGTTTTTTAGAAAAAACTGAAATTGGATGACTGATGTTATTTGTTGTGTACTGTGCTGGTGGACACTCCAGTAAGAAAGTGATCTGACAAAGCTAATGAATGTTTAGAGAATCCCCAGAATTCTAAAAGTATAATTCTGCAGGATATTTCTGCAAATACACACTCCTCTCAGAAGGTGAAACTGTTTGAGGGTACTACTTGTCACCTGTATGTCTCACAGACTTTTGTTGAGCCCATAAAAATATCTGAAACATGCTAGAATAAAATAAACCTTGTTCTTTTGGGGTTTTCCCATGAGAACTTCTTGGTGTACAGTTAGATGGGAGGAAAGCCACACAGGTGGCCAAGTGGAAGCTGCCTGGAGGCTCCTCTGCTACAATGATCGATCTGTGTCCAAGAAATTTGTGTCCAACAAAAGCCTGAAGGCCACGTTCTATGTGTGGCACAGCAGAAACCTGAGCTTGTTCCGGAACCTGTTGTGTGCATCACTAACTCCTCAATGCATAGCAATCTCACCATCAGGATCACTGCAGTAAAAATGCATATTTTTATGAGACATTAATAAAAAATATGTATTAAGATATGTTTACCTGAGGTTTTCCCCTACTGAATTTTGTCTTTTCAATTACAAATACATTTTAGTATTATATTATTATATTATATTTGTGATTATTATTATTATATTAGTATTATCAAATACAAATACAAATTATCATATTCACATTTTACTTGCATTCCCCTCCTAGTTTTGACTTTCCATATGCATCAATAAATACATGTCATTTCATTCTTAAAGTTCCAATCTCTGGCTACTCAACCAAGATTAAGCACCAGTCATTTCACTGGTAGCTATACTTGGAAAGGGGAAATTCTTCTTTCTTCAGAGGCTGAAGTTTCATCAGAGATAGATTGTCTGATTTAGATGTGTACTGAATTGCCTTTACAATGCTTTGACTGTGAAGGAATCATTAAATGAACTGCAGATACAAGAGACTTTTTTTACGCTCTACAAAAACATGAGAATCAAAAGATGGTTCTTGCTCCCCATGGGCCTGATGAGTAACAAAAAATTTGAGAAGAGACAGGGAATAGAAAGAGGATAAAGCAAAAACTGCATTCATGAACAAATCAAAAATAAGGAATTAATTTATTAATTCCAGTTAACAGGCAAATGTTTTGACACTTCCAAGAAAACAGGGTTTAATGACACAGAATGGTTACTTGGAAAGACAAACACGGTAAATCTGAATCTTCACCCCCCTTCCTTTACCCTGAACCTTTACACTGAGCATGATGCCATATGTATGGAACTTCCCTTTGGTCACTGGGGTCAGCTGTCATGGCTGTGTCCTCTCCCAACTTCTTTCACACCCCCAGACTTCTCGTTGGCAGGGCTGTGTGAGAAACAGAAAAGGCCTTGATGTTGTGTAAGTGCTGCTCAGCAGTAACAGAAGTTTCATGTATTATTGATACTGTTTTGGTCACAAATCCAAAGCACGGTGCCACATAAGCTACTATGAAGAAAATATCTCAGCCCAAACTAGCACGGGTTGCCAAGAGGTACCTGCATGTACTTTCCATGGTCCTTGGACTGAGAAGGTAAAGGCCAACTTGTTCCCAGAAAAGGCTCTGTCAAGGCACTGTTAGTCATGGCCCTGTGGTCTTCAGTTACAGATCGAGGGCTTTCATGGAGCTCAATGGAGCATGTGTCATTTCTCCAGTCTACTAGGAAGGCACTCCTGCTATGGAAGGCAGTTCTATCCACCATCATAATGCTCTAGATAATCCTTGTCTAGGTTATCCACTTATGAAAGCAGAACTACTGCACAGAATTAGAAAATAACCCATCTAAATAAGAAATAAATAATTGCATTTACAATTTTAATTTATGTGCATTTCCCAGTGATTCTAATACTCTTGCCTACACACAGTGATTTTAAACTGTATAAATAATTTAATTTTTCCCTCCAGAGAATTGTAGATTCCTTTGAGTAGATAGCAGGGTAGATCAAAGGTGTTTGGAATGTTTTATCTGGTAAAGATTGAGAAAGGAATGGTATAAGCCTTGTTCTCATAAAAAAACCAAAAACCAATACACTAAAGATAGTGGTTAGTTGGCATAACATCAGCTGGAGGAGGAGAAGACGAAGAAGAAGACAAAGAAGAAGAAGACAAAGAAGAAGAAGACAAAGAAGAAGAAGACAAAGAAGAAGAAGACAAAGAAGAAGAAGACAAAGAAGAAGAAGACAAAGAAGGAGAAGACAAAGAAGGAGAAGGAGAAGGAGAAGAAGGATAAAAAGGAGCAGAAATGCAGCAGAATAAGCAGGGGGAGAAGAAAAGGCAGAAGCAAAGAAATAAAAGAAGTAGAAGCAGAAACAGAAGAAGCAGAATCAGAGGAAGAAGAACCTGATGCAGAAGCAGAAGCAGACGCAGTGCATGAAGCAGCAGCAGATGAAGAAGTGGAAGCAGAAGAAAAAGAGAAAGAAAAAGAAACAGATAAAGAAAAAGAAAAACTAAAAAAAGAAAAATAGTTATTTAAAGTACTCCTGGAGATTGTTACATATTGGTTTTCATCTTCCTTTTACCAGACTATTTAGATCAGGTGCTTTAGGCCCTACAACATTTTAGCATTCCTCTGCCAGACCCTTTCCAAGTTTATCCACATCCTTAATTTCTTGTGAGTTCTTCAGCTCAAAATTGACTGAAGTTTCCCCAAGTCATTTCCCCATTTAGATATATTTTAAGTTGTTAGGAAAGGTAGATAAGATCCTAGGGACCTAGCCTTCCAAGAGATGGATCTGCGTGCTGTACTTCATCCAAAGTAATATGAGAAAAGAAGTGGCTGAGCTCTGATAGGAGGGTTCTATCTAGCTCATAGCTCAAGATTGCATTTTCATAGGCTGATAGTAGCTAAAAAATGCAAAGTGGTGCCTTGCAGGGCTGTCACAGTTTCCTATAGACAGATCTGCATGTTTTAACACAGAAGAGGCTTCACTTTTAAGATGGTTTTCTTGAACCAATATATGCTCCAGCAGTTAAAAGACTCTGTGGTGGTAAAATGGATTTTTCTGTCAAATGAGAGAATTCTCATCAGATTTTCTTGCCTTCATAGCTTAACTAACCATCAAAATATGAGGTTTTGCATAATTTTCCCTTTCTTTGAAAAGCAGCATGTACAGGAAACATGAACCCAAATGTCTGGATTTTTATCAATGTTCTGAATTTTTGATGGTGCTGGATTTTACAATTGAACTGGACCTCTCCCCAGTTTGTACTGTTCCTATGAAATGAAAATACTTTTATCTACAAACTTCAATCACAAACTTTGTGCACTGAAATAATACACACTGCAAAAGCATTCCCCTTTGATCCATTTTGTCCTGACACAAAATAGTTTATTACAGTCACAGAGTTGTCACCTAATTAAGCAAACAGGTGCCTGTAACATAATGGTGAAATCTTTATCTTGGTTGATGCATGATTTTGTGTTCAGAGCAATGCTGGCACTGTCACAGATTAACACATGTGACACACCATGTGTTGTACAACATAAGAGAAGGAGGTGGAAATGTGGACCTCATATGAGGATTTTTGTGCTCTCATGCTAAAAGAGCATTCTTCTGTTCCCCTCCCTGGTTTGTCTATTTTGACAGTAAATTCTTCAGAACATGAGCTTTCTCTTACCTGGGCACAACATGCACCAATATAATCTGATCTTCCTCAGTAACAATTTAGAATAAATAATAAGCATAAACAAGTATACTGATGTAAAGTGTAGCTTTCTCAGGTAACAATACAGTGGGTGTTTTGTACAGCATGCACTACTCCCTTACTGACTTCTCTAAAGAGGTACATGATAGACTCAAACAGAGTCCAAAGACACATTTTCTGTCAGAAGAGAGAGGTTCCTTCCATACTTAGCAGTGTGAGGGAGAACCTGGAAAGTTACTAGAGTGTGTATGGTCTTTCTGATCCACAGTGAGGAGTGTTAGAGGGAAACATCTCTGGAGGGGTAGCAAAGTTTTGGTGGCAAGCTCTTCTTCATTTATTAGATGTGCTACTGATGTCAAAAAGGGAGTTTAGAACTTTTAGATCTAAAATCCTCTAGGACACAGCTCAAAAAATTGAACAAGAGGGCTTTGCAGGTAAAAGAAAAGGACGTTACAGTAAAGAAGAAAAAGCAGAGAACCGGAAAATGGGGAACACTGCCCAACTTGGAGAACATTTAGCTAATCTTAACATCTTGAATTTTAATTAGAGTATGATTTATTGCATTGTATATTATTTGATTCTCAGAACAAAGATGGGGCTTTTAAAGAATATCATTACTCCTTACAAATGCTCCATGGACACAGAAACCAGTCAAACTATATTCACAAGTGATACCTAAAAGATTTTGTGGAAAGCAAATTGATTGAATGCTCAAAATATGATATAAGGGGAAAGTGGTGAAAGAATGTAATACCAAACAGCATTGTCCAAAGTATTATTTCTTACACTATTATGGGCTATTATTCTGCAAAGTTAGTAAATATATGCTTGGATTTCAGACCCACTGTAGCTTTGACTAGAGCGGTATGTTAAGATTTATCTGCAGGACTAAATGCTGCAATTTGTTCAAGAAGTAAGGAATCTTATGCAATTGAAACTAAACCAAACTAAGCAAATAAACAAAATAAATATTTCAGAATGAGTGTAATATCAGAACCCAGGCCACCACACAACCAGACAGACACTTCATTAGTAAGTTGGCTTTATTATTGTATAGTTTTATAGAACACATAAGGGGATTATTTGTAGAATACAGAAGAGAAAAGTGAAGCTAGAAGCAACAATGACATCACACAATACCAATCATGCCTGTCCTAAAGCTGTTAGCTGCCTCCCAATTCCTGTTTCAAAGGAAAAACAAACTAAGGTAAACCAAACAAGAAACACAATGAAGATGAAACCAACAAAACAAAAAACTCAGACACATTGATACTCTTTAAAAACATCAATGTCACAACAACTTGAGGTTCAGAGATTCATTCTGCAATGTTGATACCACATGAAGAGAAACAAATGATGTGATGTAATCTGGTTAATATTTGTTAAAGCAATCTGACTCATGACATTGCTTGAAAGAAACATGAAAGATTTGACAACTGTGAGAAGGTGGGACTTTGAAAAGATGCAAATTATCTGTCATGAAATATTAAATTTGATTATCATCTTTTGAAAACCTCTGCATCAGTCAAGAAAAATGTGAGAAAATATGAATTTTTGATTCTACAAAAAGCTAGTAGTCTAATGTTCTGCTTTAATTAGAACATTAAGCTGGGCAGATATTCCCCACTCATATATCAAGATCTTTAATGTAAGATTTCTTCTTGGCAGTTGTTTGTCACAAATTATAATGGTTAAAAGCTCTTGCACTTTACTGCAGGAAAAGAGGGGCAGGCATACATGAGTGTCAGTATTTTTCCAGTCACAGTAGATGTTCACAAAAACACTGTTCAGTGAGAGGAAATTCCATAGGACATAGTGGCAAATTTGCATTTAAATGAATGCCTTCCATTTCTGCATTCTAAATAAAATGAACCATCTGCAGCTAGACAATATATCTAAAGTTAGCATGATCCAAAGACCTCCAAGGTACAGTATAACAGTTCCCTTTGATAAAAACAAGCAGCAGACTAGGTTTGGTCAATAGTTAATATCTCTGATAGAAATGCAAAATCTGTCTGTCTATTTCTCCTTTTGGAATGGGAGAAGAATTTGACTGTTAAGGAACTGCTAGAAGAAAAGTCTATGATTTTTATGAATATTCATTATTTGCAGACGTTCCACTAACAACTAGTAAGATTAAAATTTTATAAGTACTTGTTGTTTGGGCTAAGGGAGGGCTCATTTTCTTCAAAAATAGGTTATGGTGCCATGCTTTGGATTTGTGACCAAAACAGTGTCAATAATACACCAAAGTTTTCAATACTGCTGAGTAGCAATTACACAGTATTGAGGCTTTTTTTGTTTCTCATATGGCACTGCCCATGAGTAGGTTGAGAGTGTAGAAGAAGTTGGGAGAGGACAGAGCTAGGACAGCTGACCTCAGTGACCAAAGGGATGTCCATACCATGTGATGGTATCTCAGCATCATGCTGAACAATAAGAACTGGGGAAAGAAGGAGAAAGGGGAAAGATCAGAGTGTCAGCATTTACCTTCCCATTATGTGTGATGGAGCACTGCTTGCCTGGAGACGGCAAAATATTTGCCTGTTGATGGGAAATAATGAATGAACTCCTTATTTTCACTGTGCATACAGCCTTTGCTTTACCTATTAAACCATCTTTATCTCAACCCATGAGTTTTCACACTTCTACCGCTCCGTTCATCTCCCCCATCCCACTGCAGGGGAGTGAGTGTGTGGCTGGGTGGTGCTTAGCTGCCTACCCAGGTTACACCACAACAGTACATTTTTAGTTATCTCTTCCCCCTCAACACCAATATTTCTTTCATAACTGTTCCCAATCCTGCATTATGTTCCTGCACCCAATATTCTTCATATGCCACATATGCTTGGATAAGGACACTCGTAAATACTAATTGATTAATCTCAGTTAGCTGTGCTACTGAAATGTTTTCATGAAAACAAGAATATTTCTAAACCCTCCTTCCAAGTTTATTGTATTAAACGCTGTGGTTTCACAACTCCTTGTACGACTCTTCTAAGCCAAGTGGGTCTAGTGGGTTAACTGCTTCTCATAAAGGAATATTTAGCCTACAGTCTTCAACTTCCCATTGTTTTTATTGCATGCTTCCAGATACTGTATATATGCTATTTTTGGGTGACTAAATAATTAATGAGAAATGTACACCACCATATTCCAAAGACACTCTCTTGTTGTCTCCAAGATGATCTTACAGATAATTTCTGATTTTATGTCCCTTCAGAGGGCAAAAGTAGAAATTTCACTTGAAATACTGTGCGATCCTACATCTCCTATCATACCAATTCCAAAGCCTTACATCACATATTTTTACACCTCCTAAACAGAAATCCAAACCCATGTCCCTATCACTGCCACTCAACTCACCTAAAAGATGAATTAGCCTTATTCACGCTCATCTCACAGGGCTGTTTCCTCTGTTCTTTATCCTATGCTGCCCTGCTTCCATGTCTGGAATACTGCTGTGTTTTAATTCCAGCCACTCAGCAAAAATCACACAGCCACATGTTCCATCCTTTCCCCTCAGCAGGATGGGGAGGGGCTCTGGAAAAAGGTAAAATTCACAGGTTAAGAACACTTTTATTATTGAAATAAAGTAAAAGATGACGATGATGATAATGATGGTGGTGATGATGATGATGGTGGTGGTGATCATTATGATGATGACACTGAAAAATAGTTTAAAAAGGGAAAAAGGAAAATACACAATACACTCACTAACCACCCACTGACCAATGCCCAGCCCATCCCTGAGCACCAGTCTCAGCTTGCAGCCAACTCCCCTCCATTTAAATACTGAGAATAACATTACATAGTATAGAATGTGTCTTTGGACAGTTCGGGTCAGCTGTCCTGGCCATGCTCCCTCCCAGCTTCTTCTGCACCTGCGTGCTGGCAGAGTATGAGAAATCAAAAAGGTCTTGATTTGGAGTAAGCACTACTTAGCAACAAATGAAACATCAGTGTGTTATCAACATTATTTCACACTAAATCCAAGACACAGCACCATGCCAGCTACTAAGAAGAAAATTAGTTCTTCCCCAGCTAAAACCTGTACTACATCACCCATTCCATATAATGTATGTCATGACACAATTCCAATACCCTTTCTATCATCTTTCCTGTTTTTTGATATATGTACACATATATATTCCCTCAGTGTATGGACCATTTATTGAGTTCATTTAGTCCATGAAATTGGGCTCCATCTGTCATAACAATCTTTCAAGGCAGCAAAGATGGTGTGTGAATTGTTGCATGTTGAAGTCAGTTCTGATTCCATCACTGCTGTGCTTGTCCACTTTGATCAAAATTCAGTTTTCATTAACGTGGTGATGAAAAGGGAGTGGGGTTCAGATCCTAGTGTGATGAGCATATAGCCACTGCAGAAGTGATAATGTATAGTGTTATCTAGCAATTAACATAATGCAATTTAATGGATTGGCTATTCTTACCCCAAATCATATCCCCCTGAGGCACACACCAGACCTCCCCATCCTCCCACTTTACTCACCAAGGGCACTCAAGCTCCTGAGTAAAAGCAATCCTATGGATGGGTGAGCCTTTGCCTTAGGCAGGAATAACCCAGACTGTTTCTCCTGGAGTATTTTTTATGTCCACTACAGAAACTTTATCCCATTCTGCAGTCATAAAATTATGGGCAGACCAATTGGCAGTTTGCCTAGTGTTGACTAACCAGGTGGCCTTTGCCAAACGTGTAACCCAACGTTTGAGGATCTCACCATCCATTGCTTTCAGTGTAGTCTTTAACAGTCCACTGCAATGTTCAGTTTTTCCAGAGCCTGGTGCATGAGAGGGGATGTGATATATCAACTCAATGCCTTTTCTTTGGAGCAGGAATCTATAAGGTTCTGTTGGAAGTAGGTCCATTGTCCGGAGTTCTTTCTGAAGTATCATGTCACAGACATTTGCTTAATGTCTAAACAAAACCAGAACTGAATTCAACAGTAGGCTGCATCCTAGCAGAAGGACCAGGTTTGCTTTGAGATACTTAAAAGCATATTCAATGCCTTTAAAAACATCACGTGCTACTGTAAATAGTGGGGAGGGAGGGAGCAAGGAAGGAAGGAAGGAAGGAAGGAAGGAAGGAAGGAAAAGGAAGGAAAAGGAAGGAAAAGGAAGGAAAAGGAAGTTAGTTAGTTTGCCCCCCTAGGTTGGCTTTGTGAGAAAGGTGGAAAGTGTAGTTATTAATAGTTCCCAATAGATGGCTCCCGAAACACAGAGGTGACAGCAGTGCTGAACACACGGATCACACACACCAGATTAGTTTCACAACCAGTGATTCTATCTAATCATAAGCCAGTATTGCATAGAACAACAAAATGACAACCTTAGCCTAGATCTTGAGAGGGAAAGACAGCACAACAGGAAACACATATATCAAATGAAGTATTATATGAGCACACATGGCGAAACTCTGAGAGCAAATAAATCAGCAGTGTGAGCAGTGACTATTGAACTCATAAAATGAACACTTTAAACAATTTCTTTTTAATATGCTCTGGTCAGATCTGTCGTTTTCTCAACTCTTTTTGCCCTACATTGGGCACCAAGAATGACTGTCATAGTTTAACCCCTGCTTGTAACTAAGTACTACACAGCCACATGCTCATGCTTCTCCCACCCACAATGGAATGAGGAAGGGAACTGGAAAAATGTAAAATTTGTGGGTTGGGAAAAGAACAGTTTAATAATAATAGTCACGGCAAAAATAATTTAAAAATGAAAAGGAGAAAGCAAATTAAAACCCAAGAAAAACAAGTGATGCACAAGCTTCACCACCCACTGACTCCCCAGCCTACACCTGTGCAGCATTTGATGGCTTCTGGCAAAACTCTCCCCAGTGTACGTGCTGGGCATGATGTTGTCTAGTACAGAATATCCCTCGGGCCAGTTTGTGTCAGCTGTCCTGGACATACTCCCTCCCAACTTCTTGTGCATCTGCCCTCTGACAGAGCACGGGAAACTGAAAAGTCCTTGATTCTTAGCAACAATGAAAACATCAGTGTGTTATCAACATTATTCTCATAATAAATTGAAAACACAGCACTGTGACACCTACTAAAAAAATAACTCCATCAGCTGAAATCAGGACAAATATCCCTCTCTGCCTGAATATCACCACTCTGTCCTTGCTTGGATCTGAGTTCCTGCAGAAGCTTTAAGGGATTCAGAGATGCCAGCTCACGTTGTGAAACATTAGCAATGAGCAGAGACACCTTGTCTCTGAGCAAGGCAGTCCCTGCACTTCAACAGTTGATACAAGACAAGGTGATGTGGGACATGCATGGGGAGTTTTGGTGGCCTTTTCCAGGAAAAAATACACTAGAAACAAACAAAATTTACTGTACAACAAACAACTACACATTGATTGCAATATTCTGCCATTTCCCCTTCCTTTCCACTGGCACTGTTATCTTGCACATGGGAGACATCGATTAAAAACAAATTCACTGCATGCCTTTGAAACTTCACACCAAAAACTAAACTAAAACCAAACCAATCCAAACCTTTGTGAGAGTTTTCTGGAAAATAAATACTAGGAAAATTTAAATATTTTTGCTAACTAGCCACTGACTAATTTTTAGGATTTTAAAAAAACTTCTGATTTGATACTTGGTAGAGGAAAGTTTTGGGCTGTTTATAGTGAAGGTAGGAGGTGTTAAAATTGGTTTCTGTGCTGAAACTCACCAACTACAGAACAAAAGATCTTTCAGTTCCTAGTAAGAGTTACACTGTCAGAAAACTAGAGAAATTCACCCAGGTATCCCTGCATGTATTGGCAAAATTAGGAGTAAGGAAATTGATTTGGGTCCATGTCAAAGCCTGAAAACAGACTAGAAGCTAAGGACAAGAGTTTTATGTTGAATTTTGTGAGGGGAAAGCTGAACCTCCACTGACACTTTATGCAAATTAGACCATGGAAAATCAGTTAATGGTGCAGTTAATAGAAAACAGGTGAAGTCAACCAAGTGTAGAGAAGTGAGGCAGAAGAGCAGATTCCAAAGAAGAATATAATATTTCTTTAAGAGTTTTATGCTTGAACACAATAAATGCCCAAAGTTAAACATGAGAAGTTTTTACCCATCAAACATAGTGGGAAAGAGAAGGATTGCATGCAGTGGTTCACTCAGGTTTTTAACTTCTGATCTAAGGCACACAGACCAGAGAAGGCAAGTGCAAAGAGTACTTTAAGAACACAATGCTCTTAATCTCAATGGCAGCTTGTTGTTCTGCATGAGTTACATGTTGTTTGAAAGACAACGTGCATCTTCTGAGGGCAAACAAAAACCAGAGAGCAAGCCAAACAAAGGGATAAATAAAGAAGAAGGACACACTTCATATTAGACTCAAGAGATGCAGAGTCTTGAGAAGTGTTCAGGAAGAGATGGCAGTGGTGAAGTTGTGAAAACCTAAAAATGTTGACAGTAAAATTTAAATTGCTACTGTAAGAACAAGGAGATATGAGGAGAGCACTAATGTTTATATGGAAAGTTCAACTGAGAATGTTGAATGTATTATTTTATAGAAAAGACTTTAAATGGACATTAAGTACTTGGAGTCAGATTATACTCACTCACTTAACTGAAAACTGGATAACTGGATAGAATATTGGAAGTTCTATTCCAAAAGTGATTACATAAAAATTGCACCTTCCTACTCAACATATTTGATTGCTGTGTTTATTCAGAGTCAGATCTATTTACCTCAAAGACAAAAATATGCCTTTACAACTTTTATTCCTGTCCTGTCTCCTTGCAGAACCCACACAATTCAGCCAGGGGTCTAGATGTTATTCATTCTTGTGCAACAGCTAGATTACTTCACATGTTTCCATTAAATATACTTGTAAGAGCAATCAGAACAGATTCAGTGCAGATTCCAGGGAAATAATTTTACATTCTGCATTTTGGAGTGGACGACAAAGGATTTTATTGGTTCCTCCTGGTCTTAAAAATCTGACTAATTTGACTAAACATTATTTTAAAATACTGAGTTCCCTAAAAGGCATGGGTTTTTCCACTGACTTCAGTCAAACCTAAATCTATGCAGGTATAAACTAATTCTCAGTTGTTTTCTGTCATTTGTTGGTGTGAATGCAATTGACCTCTAGGAAACAAAATTCTCCACTTGGTGCTGTTGCTGTTACAGAGGCTTCATCCAGATTCTCAAATATCCTTCACTGTTTGTAATGTTATACAAAGGTATTGATGAAAAAAACCTAGAATTGACATCCCAGCAAGGTTCTTAAATTCAGATTGAACTCTTATATTTTACTAAAAACTGGAAAAGATGTAAGTACTCCAACTACCTATGCAATATGAACTGTAGACATTCAACAGTCTCTCCATTATTCTCTGTTCTTTCTTTTAATCTTCCCAAACTTAAAAGCGAAGTTTTTCAATTCAACTTACACAAAATTCTGGTAGCATGATATAAGCTGAAATTAAAAATGAACAAATTTTGTCTGTTTCAGACAAAAACCTCTGCAAAAAAGGAAATCTAAAAGGTAAACAACCTGTTCTCCCTCAACATTACATTAGAATAGTGTGTGTAAATGTAATTTATAGCCAAAAATATTGTCATTTAAATGATAAAGAAAGTTTAAGAAAATTTCAGTGAATTTCTAGAAAGAGGCATCTTTAAATCATAGTGAGGAAAAAAACCCTGCATTAATAAGTTGTCATATAAAATGTGTCTGAATTTACCTCTAAAGATATCTGAAAAGACCCTTGGTCACAGCTTCAGTGATGTGAGCTGGAACAGCACTACAAGGAATTCAATCCATTGCTATATTTTTTAATATCCTATGTAGCATGGTGTGGTCTATCACTGCTAAAGATTTTGGGCTATGCATAAAGAGGGCATATGCATGAAGGGACCATGTTGACCATAATACATTTAAAGGAAAATCTCTTACAGCTGATAACCTCTAGGCTTTAAAAAAAAAATTAAAATGATAAATCATTAAAAATGATAAATCATAAATTATATATATAAATATAATTTATGAATTCAGATAATATTCTAGTTAAAGAAGAATAAACACTAGTTCTACAGGATGGTGCAGATCCACATCACAACTAAGCAGAAAACTCTGCCACCAACATGTAGGAACACTAGATATTGTTGAATGGAAACTCTACAGAAGCAGGGTAGGAATAGCAAATACCGTTGATATGCCATAATCAAAATGAAATCTGATAATTTTAATAATACCCTAAGATGAATTTTGGGCAAATAAAAAAGGTGATGATTTTAAACATTTTTTTTAGTGTCAGTACCAAGAATTTACTATTTCCATAGCACTCAGCTTAAACAATAAAGACAGGAGAGTGAGTCAGTCTTCTTTATGTTCAGTCATTCAATGATGCAAGAGTTCAAAATGCCTTCAGAAGAAGGCTGAAATTGAACGAAACATTGTTCTTTAGCTTGATTACATTCATCTCTGAAAATAGATACCTTTTCAGGAAAACAAAACCGATGAAGGAAAGGAAGAGAAAAAGAAAAGGAAAGGAAAAAGCCTAAAAACATTCCTGTCCTGAAAACGCTGCATTTTCCTTTTTTAAGCTCCTTTTTAATTGACTACCTTAGCAACTGTTTTCATTTCATAGGGACTGAACTGGGAAACATCAGGGTTTGTATTCACCACAGAAGATATGAAAGCAGGATATGTTTAACATACAAAATTATTGTGGTTTAACCCCAGCCAGCAACAAGGTACCACACAGCTGCTCTCTCATATCCCAGCTGCCTTGGCCCCACCTTCACCCTGGGGGAGGAGGACCAAGAAAAAATGAGGTAGGAAAATTTTTACAACTGAAACACAATGAAATTTAAATATAGAACAAGTGGTGCACAATACAGTCATTCACCACTTGCTGACGGATGCCCATCCCATCCCTGGGCAGCAGTCGACAGCTCCTGGCCAGCTCTCCCCAGTTTATATGCTAAGCATGACATTCTGTGGTGTGGAATATCCCTTTGGCCAATTCAGGTCACCTGTCCTGGCCATGTTCCCTCCCAGCTTCTTGTGCATCTCCTTGCTGGCAGAACATGGGAAGCTGAAAAGTTCTTGATTTAGAGTAAACACCACATAGCAACAACTGAAACATCAGTGTGTTGTCAATGTTTTTCTCATATAAATCCAAAACACAGCAATGTGCCAGCTGCTGAGAGGAAAATGAACTCTTTCCTGTACAAAACCAGGAGAAGAATTCATTTACAAAATGCTATACACTACTGTGGTGTTGCTGAGTAATTGACAACATTTAATGAATAACATAATAAAGCTGAACTCTGCACATCATAAGAATAACTTAAAGGAATTTAAAAAGAGCATAGCTGCAATCAGCAGCCTTTGGGATTGGGCAGAGATGAGTAAAGAACGGCAATTTAATACTTAAAATCCTTGCAAGTCAATAAATAATGGTTAGTAGTACTGAAAACATTAATAGGAAGTATTCTGTGGAGAACAATGCTGTAACATTGAAGAATAGAGTAATCCTTTGAAGAATAGAGTAATCCTCATGGTTTAGGGTTTTTCCACATATGATTTGTGTTATTGTATATCAGATTGAACAATGGATTCTGGATTCTTGGCCTAGAGCTGCAGTTCCTTGCAAATGATCCCCTGACACAATACAACTGCTTTCTCTCAACACATTCAACTTCCAGTACTGACTAGAAGGTATCTAAGATGTCAAGAAAGCTCTGTATTTCTGGAGTCAGCCTGTTGCCGCCTTCACACAGTAGATCATCCAACAAGGATGAGGTACTTGAGAAGAACATACATACAGTTTTTTAATTATGAGGGTGGCACCAAGCTGAATATCACACACTAAGAATGGCCAGTTGCTCATTGTTGACCTTGTGAGAAGCACCATGTGATGTTTCAGCTCACCATCAGAAGTAGTTCTGATGCAAACTTACATAGAAACCATGGTAGAAAAAAGATGTTTTCCCTGAAGAGAGATTACAGGGAAAAGACTGCTGCTCCTTGCTGCTGTCCCAGGATTGCTGCAATCACCTCATATTGTCAGTTACCATGTTCAAAATCCTGGTTCTTAGAATCATAGGCTCATAGGACCATAAAGGTTGGAAAACACATTTAAGACCATCAAGTCCACCCAGCACCACCACCATGTTGACTATTTAAACATGTTCTCAAGCGCTATATCCACACATTTTTTTTAACACTTCCAGGGGTGGTGACTTCACCACTTCCATGGGAAGTCTGTTACAGTGCTTTACAACCCTTTTGGTGAAGTTGTTTTTTTCTTAATGTCTAGTCTAAACCTCCCCTGATGCAACTTCAGGCTATTTACAATAGTGGCAATACTTGCCAGTATTGCTCTTTTTTTTTAATTAGTTCTGCTGATTTGGTATCTCATTCTTTTGCTGGCTGTAGTTAAGCAAACTGCAAAAACACTGCTTGCAGGGCTCAAAGACCCTTATAAACTACACTGCCAACATGACAGTAAACAGATAGCTACTTCCTGTCAGAACTCTCCCTGTGCTCTCTCACAGATGGAGCACTGTTTTCACCACAAGGTATAGAAAATTCACCATATGTGAGAAAGTTTTCAGGCATGAATCATGAAGTCAGAACAAAACAAACAAAAAACCAAAAGAACTTTTGCTCTTCTTTTTGTCTATTAGAAGCTTGTATGGGCAGGAACAAAATGGGTAATTTCTACTACAAGATGTGTCCAAGAGTGAGCTGTCTGCAGAGGAAGTTCCACCTGAACATGAAGAAGAACAGCTTTGCAGTACAGGTGACCAAGCACTGTGATGGATTTCCCAGAAGGGCTGTAGAGTCTCCCTTGCTGGAGATATTTCAGAACCATCTGGGTGCAGTCCTGTGCCACATGCTCTGGGATGACCCTGCTTAACCAGGGAGTTTTGACCAGATGACAACCACTGTTGTCACTTCCAAATGGACCCATTCTGCGATTCTATGAATCCATGTCATTCTTGTGAAAGGATTTCTAGAAGGGTCTTCTTTTGCTTTTCCATTCACAGGCAGAATGGGTTGCAAAGGTGCAGACTTGGACTCTATAAAAGGCTAAATGTATTGGTAATACAATACATAAACCAAAATTAACAACAATTGATTGGTTGGACTATCATTCATAAAGCTTTGTTATATGCTAATTGCACAAAAAATTTATCAAGTACCAAGGTTAAGCTTTAGGTGAAAGAATAGTCAAAATAGTTTTTGCTTATAGTTTAGGTGTCATCCTTTGAAATACGATCTGGAGTCTGAGCCAAATTGAGTTTACTTTCTATTGCCACAAGCAACAAAATTCTGCCGAATAAATTAGGATTCTCACTGGCATCTATGTAAATATGTTAAAGAAATATCTTTGCCATAGGTTTCCCACAGCAGAGTCTCAGATGTCTGAAGAAATAATTTTCCAGGAATAAATAATTTAATATCTGAGTGGTACAACAATGGGGTTAGCTCCAGCTGAGTACCTCAAACAAAGGAATCCATAGGAACTAGGCTCTTCCAAACTAGGTTTCCCACCCCTTATGTGGCAGTTTGGTCCAATATTTGTATTAGGGTCCGGGGTCTTCTTGTTCTTTGCTGGTTGTCTCTAGGCAGACTATTTCTCTTCCTATCTCTATGGCTGCAGCCTCTGATGACGGAGGTAGTGACCTTCCTTCTTCCTTCTTCCACTGTGAACTAGCTGTGGAGCCACCCTTTACCTAAGTAATAAAAAGCTTGGCATATCTTGGGAAAAGTTTACAACTTGTGGCCTGAGGCTTCAGCATGTCCACGTACTAAAGCTAATAAGTTACACAAAGTCACTAATTCCCTTTTTTCCTTTTCAAATGTACCACCTCAGTCCAGTTCTTGTAACAACTCCCAGCGAATTCTATTTAGCTTCTTCAGTAAGTGATTTTCTACTAGGTCAAATAGACTGATAACATGAAAGAAGGCATATCATCACTCTTTCCAAGTCTTCCCATTGCTCTCTTTAGGCTTTGAAAGACAAATAAAGATAAAGACTAGCAATAAGAGATGTTTCAGTAAAAACAGGGAAGAAAGGAATATATGTGAGGAACAAGTCTATTCAACAAGAAATCACCATCTTCACATAGACATTTATCATAGTAGAATTGCTACCTGAAATAATCTTCCAATAATACAACATAATGAGGCTGGTGGGAGATAGTGTTTTGTAGAGTAACCAGGATAGACATGAGCCTCAGACACCCATGTCCATGGTCTAGTATCATAGCAAAATGCCATTTTAAGCTATATTTTAAGACAACATGCTAGACCATGAGACAAAGTGAATAAAATTGTGCCCATCCACTTCTACAGACTCTGTCAGAGAATGTTAATATCAGTCAGAAGAACATCGTGTGTAACAATTTACATGTCACAGCTTGTTCATAAGCATTAGGAAATGATTTTTCAGTCTTGCTTATCTTGACAAGGTAGTAATTTTAGTTAGAACACACTTGATGGGTGAAGCCAAAGTAGTGATAATTAGTCAGAAAATTATTCCTGGAACTACGTAATTTAAAAATGATCAGTGATGTCTGGACTTTTAGCTGTTATGTGCAATGAAAACTGAGCATAGGTTAAATATTAAATAGGATAATAAGTAGGTGCTGAACAGGCATAAAGCCAACATTAAGTTGTACACTCTTTCAACAAAAATCTTATAAAGTGAATTTTTTTTCACCATTAACATGTCTTCAAGATAGCTCTTTATGCGGAGATTACTATTGATTCATTGTAAACAATCTCATATTACTCTTAAATTTCATGCAAACACAAAAAACTCCTTTCCCAATCCTTTGAAAAGGTTTTTAAAACTTGTATACTGATAGTGTAAATTCTTGTAGGATCTTAAGGAATGTTTCTCTCTGTATCTGTCAGGCCAGGGTGCTTTTATCTCTGACACTAATCACTGAAATTAATCTCCAGGCACCTTGCACTACCAGCTCCTCAAATGGCATATGAAGTTTTTCAGAGGACCCCCTTGCCACTGTCTTGATACTCTGCTGTGCTGGGCATTGCAAGAGTGGTCCAGGGTCCCATTGAGACTTCATAAATAGCAATACCAGTCCCTTATTCAGCACTGATTTCATAATCATTCTTAGCATAAACACTTCACATAATGAACCTCTTTACAAAAAACTTAAATATAAGCACTATGATTGCAAAGCTGTCATGTTCCTGGAATACTGACTGCCCCCCATCTCTTTAAAAATAGTAAGGGAAGCCAGATGCAGTCACATTCCTCTCTGAATTTAGTGCTTGATTAAATCATAAGCAAATCATCAGACCATGATGAGCAAACCACCCTCCATACCAAATGATGTTGTAATCATCAAAGCAATGTGAAAAATTAAAATCTCAAAGCAAAGGCTGACTGATTCTAGTATTTTCTAAACATGCAAGGATTGTTGATTAATGTATCTTATACAACCACCAAAAGTAGACCAAAGCATATGATTCATTAAAGTCTGCTGGCTGGAACTGCTGATTGATTGCGTTCACATTCTGAGGATCACAAACATTCTGAGGATTTATGGCAGCTGACTCTAACTCACTTTTTAAGTGATGATATTACAACTTTATTGGGTCAAGGAATGAATACTCAACAGGCAGGAATACCAAAACACAGACACTGACATCAAAGTATAATGAACACATATCAGCAGCAATAAAGGTACATAAAAAGATTTTTAAGCAACTGAAGTACATAAAGGCAGTAAAAAAAGCTAGGAAATTGCTGGTAGAAAATATCAGTTATATGGCTTTATGACAGCTGTCTTTCAGTCACTAGACCTTCAAGTAGTTACATTAGAATAATATATATTCAGATATGTAGGTATTTGGTGTATTTCAATTGCTGCAAAACTCAAATTCAGTGGAATCAAACTATGCTCTCCAAAAGGAAACAAACCAATAAAGGTTTGTTATGCTTCTAGCTATTAGGAGTCATGTATAAAAGGATCTCTGGAAAAGGAAAGATTAGAAACAAAAATTTGGGAGAACTTATGGTATGAGTAGACTGCCACCTTATTGGTCAGGCTAGCCAGATTTGGTGCAAAGCCAAGCAATAAAAAGGCACCACCATGTACACACAATGTTATTCATGCAGATTTTTACAGGTGGACTAACTGAGGAACCCTGCAGTTCTGTGATGGCTGTAGATCAAACAAGCAACTGACCAGAGCAGAAATATAATGCAATATTTCCTGCACTCCATTTATTAAGAGGCTAACCTTCAGACTACTTTATTGTTGCTTCTTTTTCTTCTCAAACAAACTCTTCTTTTGGTCTTTCATCACATACTCATAATCATATTCATGTAACAAACATGTATTCTTGTATCACAGCATTCTGCACAGCTGCAGGCATCAGCTCTTTCATGCACTGCACCACAGCAGTTGAGAAGATTTTTTCATACAAGCCTGTGTTTTCATTTTGGTTGTTTGGAATGCTCCTGCTAAGGAGCAATCACTAGAACATACCACAGAAATAATAAATACTCTATATTAATTTAAACCTGCCATCTAAATTAATTAATTTATATTTTGTATCAATTTATCACAATACTTGGTATTAATTAAGGCCTACAGCAAATTCCCAGCAATGCTGACTATGTAACCTTCTTATATCCATGGGACACCCATGTTGTCCCCCCTTGTCCCTTGCTTTTGATTCTTTTTGGAACCCAGTGCTGCAAACTGAATTTTATCAATGCCAGTATTTTATCAATGTTTCAATGCTTCATTAAAACACTATCTCTCAGATCCCCTGTCTCTTTGCACCTCACCCCTGCCCTGATTAGGAATTGCCCACGTGTAAAAAGCAATAGTCACCCCCCAGGTCTTGGAAGTTCGGGCTGGTATATGGTTTCTGCTGAGCTATAATGAGCAATCAAGCAAGGAAAAAAATTAAGCTTGGGACCTTCTCAGACTTTTTTCAGCTGAGCTTGTGGCAAAAAACTTCCTGCTTCCTGTGCACCCCTTTTTTACCCTGTTGAGGCTGGAAAATGCTACCAAACAGAAAGAAAGGGGAGTGTGGGGATACAGCACTATTCTTTCCCGATTCTCATGAATTATAGCACAAGGGGAGTGTGGGAATCAGTCACATGGCACTTTCTGTCTAGTTGATATGCTGCAGGGATTAGAGGGAGTAAACAGTTGTTCTCAAATTTTTGATTTTAAGCATACTATCCTGAATGAAGGAAGCAGAAGCATGGAATAAAGAGCTACATCAATACACATGGGGAAACATACTTTGCCAAAGATATGGAGGCACAATCTCCTCAATGCACAACCTCGCATAAAAAGTATGATAGTTCTCTTGGTTCCAGAAAGTAGCTATTAAGAAAACAAATATTTAAGCTACCAGGAGAATATCCCATTAGTGATGTGCTTAAAATTAATTTTAAGTGCGGTCTCTCTGTTTCACTTGGCAAGAAAACCTAAGGCACCAAATGATCCTTTTGTTCCTAATGAAAGCCTTTAATCCCATGTGGCCAGGCAATTGCAGACTGCCAATGCTAGAGAGCACAGAGTTCTGGAAGTCATAAAATATTCCTAGCAGTGATGACTGGAGCTTTGAAGAGGATCAAAATACAGGTCTAAACATCCCCTGAGTTAATGGATCTGAAGTGAATGGATCTAACATGATGGTTTTCATCTTCCTTCACTGCAAACTGAACATGGAATATCCAGATAAAGGTGGCAAGAATAAATGCAATATTGCATCAAAGTATGCTTGGCTTCTATTTGTCTTTAGCTCATACTTTAACACCTAAAGTGTCAGTAAAGACAGTAGATTTTTGCGGTAATTAGGGTGGTAAAGTAAGTAAATTCATGTTTCTTCCATTTCTTTTCAAACTTAGAGCCAACCAGAAAGAGCTCATCACATGCTAAGGATAACACAGGCCCTGAGGCCAGTACCTGGTGCTTCAGAAGGAGATGCAAGAAGCTTCAGATGAAACAGCTAAAGAATTACTTTCTCAAAGAGAAGGTTACTAGATTCCCTGCAACTTTTCTCTCATCCTGGATTAAAGATGGCTTTCATCCAGAAACACATGGGCTTTTAACTCTTTTCTAGTTCTGTTTCTAAAACCCTTCACATGTGTTAATCAAAGCCATCAAGGAATGATGTTTATCATGCTTATCAAGGAAACAGATTTAGAAATCCTGTAACTCTATGTTTTGATTTGGTAGTTTGGGGCTTTTTGGTTGGTTGGGGCTTTTGGTTTTTTGGTGTTTTTTTTTGTTCTTCATAGTTAAAGTCTGTTTCTGCTGGTCACTGTTGGCTGCAAATCTTGTGCCTTGACAGAGCCAATTTTTGTTTCTTGACACAAGATGCCTCTGACACTTCTCTGAAAGAGCTGCAGCTGTGCAGTTACATACCTGTGAGTGGGTATGTGAACATGTAAGTACATCGGCTCTGAAGACTGTGACCTGTTTTTGTAAACATGGATATTGTCTTTCCATGTTTTAAAAATAGTGAAACATGGAAAGAAATTCTGCATTCACTATCAGTGTTTGTGTCCTGCACTGGCATTAACATCAGCATGACCAGGCTGCTTACCTGAACTAAGAACAGTACATTCAGCCAAGGGAAGAGACTCAATACTCCTATCTGTCTGACTGCCAGATCTGCTTGCCAGAGATGTCTGACTGAGAGACATAATAGGTTGTTTTATTATATTCTAGTTTTCCAAATTAGAGTGAGAATTACTAATATTATTATCATTACTAGTACTTTTCTTTTTTTCTTTTTTTAATTGCTGTGGGCTTGTGAAAAAGCACCTCCCACAACTGGGAAAATCTATGAAAACTTCTCATTTGAGGCCTGAAAAAGATACCAGTCATACCTGAACTCTGAAAAACTGAGCCAACATACAATGGGCTTTGATTTTGCTGCTATTTGGTCCAAGTCAGCTTTTCTTCTATATTTGTCCAGGGGAAGCCAAATTCTCCATTTGTCATGGAAATCAACAGCATCAAAAGAATGATTCTTAAGTAACATCAATGACAGGATAAATAGAAATCTGATGTTCACTTCCAAGGTTTTTAGCCCTGTTTTAGTTGCTTTTGTTAGCCAGACAATTCAGAAGGTTCTCAGAGCACATGTGACATAAGATTTAATGGCTTTCAGATAGTTAACTGAGCAAAAGCCAAAGCAAAGATTTTCTTGGCTTCTTGAACACATTCCTCTCTGAGGCTAGCTTGCAGCAAAAGTTTCTAATGGCTTAATAGTATAATTCAGTACATAAGAATAATTTCAAAAGTTTCAGGTTTCTGTGAATTCTCTGAATGAGTCGATCTTGTTTAAAATCTCAGTAAATCATGGACTCAGCAAGTGAAAGATCAAAGACCTTCTTCTGAGAAAGAGAAAAATGAAATGCAGTAACAAACTAGCAGAAATTTGAGGAAAGAGAAGGGAAAGCTGTTCTTAAAGAATATTTGTAAATACTCAGTAGGAGCATATGAAGAGTGGACATAGCATGAACTGACCACTAACAAAAGCTAGATAATAAGCAGTAGTTACAGTCAAGGACTTTGTTTACTTGGCCAATTTCTGCTCTCAGTCTGACAAGTCTAAAATGCATGCTATGAATGCAAGATAAATACAAACTACCTATCAAAGTATGCTCTACCTGTGACTACTAATAAGAAGCTGTGGTGCTAAGTGGTAAGTTCCACCAAAGAGTCATTGGCCATGACTTTGCCATGCAGATGCATTTTATTGGGAGAGGAGGAAATAAAATTAAGAACAAAATAAGCTGCTCTAAAATAAGGATTTAGTAGCGGGACAAATTTTTTAATCAGATGGTTTTAAGTCCTCTCTTGCCATGGACTGCCTCTGGATGAGAAGACCTTTGAAGCCTTGAGACAAAAAGTTTCTGTGATCAGGCTCAGTCCTATGTTAACATATATAAATGGCTCTGGGAACAGATTTTATTTCATGTCTTGCCAAGAGTATGGGCAAGCCAAGATAATTTTTGACCACTTATATCCAGCTGTGCAGGAAGCCCACATAAGTTTCTGTTCCAGTAAAACACCATCCAACTCAGAGAGAATCCAGAATCACTCGCATGATTCAAATTTTGTTTTGTTTACAGTTATGAAGAGATCAATTTTAGCATCCAGGAATGGAGAAGTAAGTAGGGTAATAGAATTTAAGGGGAACAATCCAAAGCCAAGCACACACCAAATATTACCACATTCATTGTCAACTGCAATAAAACATCATAGCAGTGCCCTTCAGTATGCCCTGAAGCTGCAGTATGCTGCACAATAAAATATTTAATAATTATCACAGTTTAAAAAAGGCTAGAATAATGCCAAGTCAAAGCCCAAAGTGTGAGAGCAACTCAAATAAGAAAGAGCTCTGAAATCACAGGATGTGATCCAGAGAGTATTTTTATTCCAAAGACATTAATGTGTTGGTCAAACTGCCTTGCCACTGACCTCAAATAACGGAAGTTCTGCCTGATGTGTTGGGTTACAATATCATATAAACCCAATTATAGAACCTTGAAATCAATACAGAGCTGTACAGAATTGTGCTATCCAATAAGAGTATTTCCAAGTCCCATGAGCACTAGCTGTTAATACGGCAATAGAGAGAGATTGGAATAATAAATACCCTCGAGCTTGTTTCCACTGTTAACTGACCTGCACTTGCAGAATTGCAAATGGAAGTTCTGTCTCCTTCACAAACTGTTTGTGTCAAAGTCTTGTCTTTCCATATCTTCTTTGTCTGACTTCTAAGAGTGTCACCTACAGCTTACCTGTAGAGAATATAGACTAGCTCTAAATAGTAGCCTTGCAGCTCAGGATGCATGCTAGAGATGATACAGCTTGTATACCTTAAGATCACTCCTAACCTGAAGATTGAAATTGCATTGAATTAAAACTCTGGTCTGATTTAAGAAAACATACCATCCTTTGGAGGACAGGGAAAAATGTCAAAAATAGTGACAGTCTTTTTTTTTTTCAGTGAAATTCATAGCACTACTAGCAGTAGTCTGTGTCTGTAAGACTATGTATCAAGTAGATCTTGTGACTGGGATAACTCTCCTTAGTAGGGTCACAGATCATGAGATGCATCCCAGAGGGGATTTACTTTTCACTAAGTTAAATAGATGCAGAAGAGCTCTAGTCCCTTCATCAATTAGGTCTAGTGAATAACCTTGACTGTGCTCATGTTAACCAAGTCATAGAGCTTGAAATAATCTCATAAATAAACTCTGGGGCTTGGAATTGTGTGGATTAGAATAAATATGACCTGAATAAGATTGTATAAAATATTTGGTCTGTGACACAGCTGTTGAAGCCATTATCATTTATCAATTATATCATCATAAAGCTGTGAACTGTGAGGTGCTCACTGGTAGCATTCCAGATTCTGGAAGCCCATGCCAAATACTTATCTTGCTCACTTTACCTCCACAACTAAAATAATATTATGTTGAGAGACTGTTTTCATACAGTAATTCAAGAATGAACTGCCCAAAGAGACATCTTGAAGATATAGTGAAAAAATAGGGAATAGCAAGGATCAGAATAGTTGAGGTAGGATTTTCATATCTATTCCCACAGAATCTTTCCTTCAAATCCATCCTGGTTTCTTACATACTGACTTCAAGAAATAGTGAGATGAATTCTTTTTAGCTCTGTTCTCTGTGGGAAAACACTTTCAACTTTTTTTATTTTCCTCAGGCATTTTGACAAGATTAAAGAGGAAAAAATGCAGAAGAGAAACAGAGAGGTGAAGGAAGAGAGAGCTGCTTAGTGAATTAATGGTGGCCCACAGGATAATTCCTCTTCCTCCTTAGAATTCATTTAGCTTTAATGGTTGTTAAGTGGGATTCATATAATAGGTTGTGTCTTTTAAAGCAATTAATTTGCACAAGCTTAGACAATTCAGAGGGAACCATTACAGACTTAGCTGTCTCTTCTGTTTAGCTTCTTCAAGAGAAAGTAAGCAGTAAATCAGCATTAGGAATTGAAGGGCACCTATTTCTTGAAATAGCCCGGGCTGGGATAGGTATAGGTTCCAAAATTTGAGGATAGCTTGTATATCTACAGGGTCATGGGTAAGTGAACTTTTTACTTTGCAATGTTCTATGTAATTTTTGTACGACTAATGGTGACAGAAATGACAGTCTTGCAGCTAAAATGGCACATAAAATCTCTTCTAGTTGACTTTAAAGTCAGTAAATGGAATATATACTCCAGGTAGTTTCAGCAGGTAATCTAATTGTTCCTATGAGACTAGGACTAGGATTTGCTTCTTCCAATTTATTAAGAGTGCTAGGAGAGCGGACCTCAATCATAAACCTATACAGTTTAATGGAACAATTTTACTGTTTTCAATGTATCTTACTTCAGTGCACTGCAGGCAGCATAACAGCAGCCTCCAAAAGGAAAGTTGAAACATGGTGCAGATACAAAGAGTCAACTTATTTGATACAGAAAAACATATCTTCCTCTTTCCTGGGTGTAAGAGTCAATTTAGAAATTTATCATTTATTTACGCAAAAATCTGAAAAATTAAAAGAATATTTAAGACTCTTTGGCTTTGATATTAGATCTATGGAAACACATTGAATATCTTGAGGTTGGAAGGAATCTCTGGAGATTATCTAGGCTGACCTCTGCTCTTGATTAACAGTCAGCTAGAGCAGCTTTCTCAGTATTCAATCAGGTTTAAAACATCTCCAAAGATATTCAGTATCCAAAGATATTCAAGGGCTATACAGCATGGCTGGGAAACCTGTTCCTGTGTTTGACTACCCTTACAGTAAAAAATGAGGGGGGTTATGTTTAAACAGAATTTTCTGAAATTGAATTTATGCCTCTCACACAACTGAGAATAGCTGATATTTTTTTCTTTATTCAGACATTCATACCCATCAATAAGGTTTTTCCTGAACCTTCTTTTTTAAATTTATTATTTTTTTTAATCCCAGATCTCTCACCTTCTCTTCATGTGAAAGGTGCTCCATTCATGATCTTAGTGGCCCTTTACTGACTTGCTCTAGCCTGTCCATATAATTCTTGTGCTGGGGAGTCCAGAACTGAATACAAATCTCAGATGTGATCTTGCTGGTGCATAATAGGGGTAACAACTTCCTTGATCTGGGAATACTTTTCTAAGTGCAGTCAGAAATGCTGTCAGACTTATTTGCTGCAAGGGCATGTTGCTGACTCATCTTCAACCTTTCCTTGAGGACTCCTACATCCCTTTTTTTTTTTTTGCAAAGCTGCTTTCTAACTTTGGTACGTGAGGTTATTCTTTCCCATGTACAGGATGTTCCCTTTCTCTCAACAGGTGTATCAATCTGTCCTCCCTGCTTTGTATCATCTGCAAAATTGCTGAGGGTGCACTCTGTCCAACTGCCCAACTCATTTTTGAAAATGCTAACTTGTGCTGTACAAGAGATGGGTGACATCAATCATCATTTTCCACCACTGCAGTGAAGAATGATAGGTAACAATAGCAAAGGTTTTCCATAACAAAGAGCATTTTAGCAAATCTATCATCTATTTTACCGGCAAACACGTTTTCTGCAGTGACAGAATTCTCTTGGGAACAGTCTTATAAATAAGAGCATGTTCTTCTCAGAAAACAAACAAACAAACAAAAAAAACCCAAACAAAAAAACCTAAAAGACCACCAAGAAACAAAGTGGTGGGTGCAGGACAAAGAAACTATGTTAAGAACTGACTTTGCAGAAACTAGGAGTCAGCAACAACTCTTCCAGGCACTGATGCCCTATGCCTACTAATGTATCTACACCAAAAAGTTATAAAAAACAACTAATTGCTTACTCAAAATGAACCTTTCTGCAAGAGCTTCATTGCATGAGATCTCCCAGACAAGACAGGACCCTTGCTGGGGAAGCCTGGCTGACTCCAGACTCTGTGATATCAGTAATCTTTAAAGTGAGACTTCTGTTCTTGATTAGCCTCACTCATGAGCGAATTTTCTTGAGTGTCATACTAGTAACACTTCCTATAATACATAGTAAGTAGAAAGCAATTGTCTGAGTTTTAAGTCACATTCCTTAGAATGTTAATAAAACATTTGAGCAGGGGGAAGAATATAATGAAAAGGCCTTACAAAGCCAGAACAGTTTTTGGAATTAATTAAAAGCTCAGGAAATTTGTCCTGCTGGAAGTCTTCCTAACCTCTCTGCAGATTTACACATTATAATAAATTACCAGCTGCATCTGAAGAGTCCCCTCTATCTCTACAAGTGTAAAATGACATGTTATACCTTTGCTGAACTTGAGACCCCAACGTTAAGTGCAAGGTTCACAAAACCCTTGAAGTTTCACCCTCAAATTGTATTGAACCCAGAACATTTCAATACCACATTCATTTACTGGTCTAAAGCAAGACAGCTGGCTAATGAGGAGAGGTCAGTCACAGGCATAAGAAGAGGCTGTGTGAGTAGCATGAGAACTAAAGTGCTGAACTAGTGACCCAGAGATATGGTGGGGAACCAAAAGGGGCTGGGACTACATGGTCTTTAAGGTCCATTCCAATCCCTTAACATTCTATGATTGCCTGATTCTAAAATTCTATGATTCTGTGATTCTGTGTTGTGTTTCACTGGAATTGATCTGATCCTTGATTTCAGTAAAGAACCATCTTTCCAGGCCATCATTTTCTGAAAGCTCTAGTTTTCACTTGCCCTAAGTGAGCTGGTGGCTTACTAAGTGAGCTGGTGGCTTACTTACATTATTCTTCAGAGACAGAGGCTCCCCTGAAGCACCTGCAGGGAAAAAGCACATGTGCTCCTCCCATTCAGATGCTGGTGTATCCAAGAGGATGGAATTTTAAAATCAATGTAACATATTTCAATGAAAATCTCCTGGATGTGGTACTTGATGCACATTTCATGGAATGATTTCATTTTGTGTGCGAGCAACAGTAACAACAGACTAGTAAATGATTTGACTCTTATTGTACTGGCTAATGAAGATGATTACACAGCTGTCAAAGAACTGGGACTTGGACCTGCCCATTTTCTCATGCATTTCAAACACCAATGTTACTGGTCAAAAAGCACACACTATAGAAATATTCTAGTATGCTAAGATGCTGTAATTATTACTTGTAGATAAAAACCTCATGTGTTCCAGGACACTGGCACTCCACAACAATTTAAATTTGTGGGAAAAATGCAAAATGATTCTTACTCTGCTTCCTAGACTAGGAAAAATAGTTAAATTTCTTTTGCAACATGTTAGTGATAAAATTATCTGTTCCTCTGATAATTAAGGGCAATTAAGGATCATAGACTCTGTATCATTGATAGATCAATAGTACATGTACTATGTCATTAGCAAAAAACCCTTTTTATACATTTTCTGCCTGACCTGTGTTAATGACTTTGATGACTAAACCCTTCTGCTCCTTATGGAGAGCTGACTATTGTAAAGGGCTGAATAAAGTCCAGTTTTGTTCACAACTTTCCCTCCATGCAAAAGTAGTGTTAAAAACCAGAGAATTTCCAGCAGATGGCAAACAAGTTGATTAGTGTCCAAGATCATTAGGTGGCACGTGACATGCAACAAAAAACAAGAGACCTGCTATTCTTTGGCTTAAAGAGAAGAAAGCTCAGGACAGGTGGGGCTAGGGGAGGTGTGATTCCAACCTTTCACTACCAAAAAAGACAGATGTAGGGAAATAGAGACAGTGCATGCCATAATGACAAGATGGAATGGTTACAGGTTGCAGGAATAAAAGGAAAAGAACTTGCCCTTGAGGGTCCCACTGTGCCAGAACAGAAAGTGCTCAGAAAGACTGTGGAATCTCCCTCCTTGAAGGCTTCCAATTCTCAGATGGGTAAGTCCCTAAGCATGCTCTTCTAGGTTATAAATTGGAATTGCTTTAAGTTGGAGGCTGGACCACAGATCGTCACTCCCTCGATGTTCCTTCAGGCAAAAAGTATTCTGTGATTCTATGAAATTGGCTCTTGATTGTCAAAGAGCAAAAAGTATACAGACACTTAGACTGGATATGACGCTTCAGTGCTACTTTTTGCTATAAACATCCCACTGTATTTCTTTCATGCTGGGCAAAGTGAAAATAACTAATGTAAAGTGTCCCTGTCTTAAGATCTCCACTATGTATAGCTAAAACACACAAAAAAGGCAGAAAGATAAACAGATAGAAGGGTGATGTTATTTACTGAAGGATCAGTGGAATAGTACAACATTGCTGTCAGAGGCAGAGTTAAGACCTGTATCACTGAGAAATATTCTAGGGAAAAAAGTATTTTCTTTATCCTGTTAAAATGCAACTCCTCTCATAATTATAATTAAAAATAACAGTTTTCCAATGTAATAATTTGCCAGTGAACTGACATTTCTATATAGTCATTAACAACCACAGTTACGATTACTGGGCTTGCCAATTACAGTTTTATTAGGATGCCTTGGAAATGTAGAAGAAACAGAGGAAATGGTGGAAGAGCTGGCAGAAGCAAGGACCGGCAGCAGGCAGCAGAAGGCCAGGAAGAAGCAGAAGGAGGAGGCAATGGAGAAGGTGACAAAAGAAGTTGCAAAGGGCTGCAGCAGAAGCAGAGGAGGAGAAGGTGACAAAGGAAGTGATGTAAGAAAGGAGGTAGAAGAAGATGGTAGAAGAGAAGAAGATGGTGAATGAAATGACAGAGCAGGTGACAGAAGAAGCTGGATGCAGGTGGTGAATAAGGGACGGTGGAGGTGTGGTGGAGTGGAAGGTGGCAGAGGCCAAACACAGAGGGATACAGTGGCTAAAGGGTGGAAGTCATGGAATGGTGTGGTGGTGAAATGCAGTGGTAAAGGCAGTGAGACAGAAGGCAGCTTCAGCATATGGAGGCAGTGGCTGATTAATTCAGCAGTGGAAGGTGGCAGCAGTGGGAGGTGGCAGAAGGCAGCAACAGGAGGCAGTGAAAGAATGTGACAGCAGACTGCATTGACAGGAGCTGGTGGCAGCAGAAAGCAGTGGAGGAAGACAGCAGAGACAGGCGGTGCATGAAGGCAGCAGCGGTGGAAGGAGGCATCAATAAATGGTGGTGGAAGAAGACAGAAGAAGGTGGAGGTGGCAGAAGGAAGGCATTTGCGTTGGAAGGTGCCTGTGGCAGATGAAGGCAACAGAAGCAGGCAGAAAAATAGAAGGAGGAGGCAATGGTGGAGGGAACAAAAAAAGGCAGAGGAAGAAAGCCACAGAATAAAGGAGAAGGAAATGGAGGAGGCGAAGAAAAAATGTCGTAAGAAGAGAAAGAAAAGGCTACAGACAAGGCAATGAAGGAAGGTGGCAGAAGACATTGGAAGAAGAGAAAAAGGAGGCTATGGAATAAGACAGTGAAGAAGGGGGAGGAGGAGGTGTACTGGTTGTGCATTAATTGATATTTAGTAAAAAGAAAGAAAGCACTTGCAGTAATTATTTTTCTGAGAGAAGCTACTAAGAGCTTCTTCTGTTCCTGGAAAAAATTAATAACTGGCTAGTTCTAAAAATTAACAACTGATTAAACAGTGAAAGTAAAGTTGGAATAAACAAATGAGGAAGCAATAGAAGAAGGCAATGGGAGAAGGAGCAAGAGACAATAAAGGAGATGAAGGAAAAAGGTGGCAGAAGAACTTAAGGAGAAGGCAATGGCGGTGGCAAGAAAGGCAGTGGAAGAAAAAAGGGCAGAGGTGACAGACTGCAGCAGAAGTGTTTGACAGAAGAAGAAAAGGAGGATGTGAGAGAAGGCAATGGAAGAATGTACTGGAATTGGGAAAGAAGGAAGTGATGAAGAATGTGATGAGGTAAGTGATGGAAGAAGACACCAGAAAAAGGTGGCGGAAGAAAAGGAGGATGTGATGGTGCAGGTGACAGAACATGGCAGAGGAAAAGAAGGCATAGGGAATGGAGAAGGTGGTAGAATAAGGTGTCAGAAGAAGGCAGCAAAAGAAGAGAAGGAAGACTTGATGGAAGAAGGTGTTATAAAAAGATCAGAAGGCAATGGAAGAAGGAAGAATGAAGAGAAGGCCATGGAAGAAAGCATGAAAAAAAGGATGTGACAGAAGAGGTAGAATAGAATAAGTCAGTGGAAGAAGGTGGCAGCAGAAAGGAAGGAAGAGGCAATGGAATAAAATGTTGGAAGATTAGGAGAAGATGCAGGAGAAGATGGAGGAGGTTACTGTCCGTATTTTGGTTGTCATAGAGTTCATTTTCTTCTTAGTAGCTGGTACAGTGCTATGTTTTTAATAAGAGAATAATACTGATAACACACTGATGTTTTGGATGTTCCTATGTAGTGCTTACTCCAAGCCAAGGACCTTTCCACTTCCCATGCTCTACCAGCAAGGAGGTGAACAAGAAGCCATGGGGAAGCACACCTGGGACAATTGACATTAACTGGCCAACAGGATATCCCACACCACAAAACATCATCTTCAGAATATAAAATGGGAGGAGCTGGACGGACAGAACTAATCACTGCCCAAGGACAGGCTGAGCATCGCTCAGCAGCTGGTAAGCAATTCCACTTTGTTTTTCTTGTGTTTTCCTTTTCTGTTATTGTTATAATTTGTTTTAAGAATTAAACAGTTCTTATCTCAACACACAAAGGTTTTTTTACTTTTTTTTCCTGATTCTTCTCCCCATCCAGCTGGAGGACTGGAAGTGAGGGGAGTGAGAGAGCAGCTGCATTGTACCTAGTTGCTAGCTGGGGTTAAAACATAATGATCCTTTTTTGGTGCCAATGCGCACCACAAAGGGTTGAGATAACTACAGATCTGACCAAAATGTGATGAAAACAAATATTTTTTTCATATTTAAAAAAAATACAAACAAAAACATTCATTTTTATCAGCTTATGATTAGATAGAATTGATAGTTTTGAAATTAATCTGATCTGTGTGCTCAGCATTGCTGTCACCTCTGTGTTTTGGGAGCCATCTATTGGGAACTATTAATAATTACACGTTTTGCCTTTTCTCCTTGCATACCCAGCATAAGGGGGAAAGTTCCTCCCTCCCTCCCTCCCTCCCTCTCCACCTGAAAAAGAGATGCTGGCAGTAGAAGAATACGAAGGAGTTACAGTAGAAGGTGGCAAAAGAAGGGAAAGACGAAAGCAGTAGAAGACAAGGAGAAGGGGAGGAAGAACAGGGTGGAATAAGGTGGCAGAACATGTCAGAAGGTGGTATTGGAAGAACAGGAAGAGGAGGAATAGGGCTGTGGATGATGTGCAGTAGAAGATGACAGAGGAAGGGAGAGAAGGAGACAGCAAAAGAAGTCACTGGAAGACGAAAAAGAGGAGGTGACTGATGAAGGTGGCAAAAGAATACGGCAGGAGAAGGTGGCAATGGAAAAGTTTTTCAGTGATGAAGAAAAGCAGCATAACTAGGGAAGGAAAAGACAGAGAAGACAGTGGAAAAAGAATTTTAAAAAGAGGAGTCAATGGAAGAGGTAGTGGACGAAGATATCAGAAGGGGAAAAGGATGATTAGGTGACTTAAGGAGACCACAGCAGTTTGTGGCAGCAAATGGTAGTGGAAGAAGACAAGAAGCTCTCCTTGGGGAGCGTTTTTAACCATCCCAAAGCCTCTCCTTTCCCTCTGACTCTGCTCTTCCCTCTCCTACTTTCCCAGTTCCTTCTCTACCACAACTGGAGACTGTATCTTGGTTGCCACAGCCTTGCTTGGCCACAGTCCACTCTAGATGCCTGGTTTCTGTGCTTCAGAAAAGGAAGCAAGAAGAGGGCAGGAAGAAATTATACCAAGGCAACTGGAGACATTCCAGGACACAGGGAAATTTTGCTCAAAGCCTGGAGAAGAAAATCTGCATCACCATCAGTTGCTCTCTAGATCAGATTTAAATAATGATGCAAGCAATATAGAAACAAGCGTTAGAGGAATGAAGACATAAGCATCTCTATCTAGGTATCCTTTCTGAGAGACGGAGAGAAGGGAAGCTGTGTGGAAAGCAGTGTTCTGAGTAGTCTTTATGTTTCCCAGGAAATACAGGGGTTTTGCTCCTCCAGCAAATCCTTTATAACTCAGAATCAGTAGGACATCATTTAAGCCCTATTGCCACTTCCCTATCTGCCTGAACAAGAACAGCCCATCAGCACTGTCAGATAATTCCACCTTCTAACACATACTTTTATCAAGTCAGACCTGGCCTGTGCCCTCCCATCCTGCTCAAAAGGGGCTGAGGTGTTACCAGGAGACCTAGTATGCTACAGAAAATGAAGGCATGAGTTTTTGTAACTCTCCAAACCTTTGCAGGATTTAAGCAAACCTGACTGTCCTTCTCTGTGTGATGGGTGACACAGTGGCAGAAGGCTGAGAGCCCAGAGAGATAACCTAATGATCTCTGGTCTCTTTCTGGGCTGTAGTAGCAGGGAACACTCCAACACCAGGCCATTCCTGGGGACAAGGGAGATTGGATTGGGTGTCCTTCAACCTCACAGCCTACCAAAGATTGTTATTCCATGTGTCTCTTCTCTTTTTGAGGCCATGTAAATGTTTTGCATGCATAAAAACATCTGGAAATTACTTCATAGCTTTCCTAAAATAGAGGAAATATCCTTTGCTTGCTCTGAACCAACCACACCCACCAAGTTTTCCATGCTACTCCCTAAGAGATAAAAAGCAAGCCATTGTTCCTCAGACTTCCCAGGCCACTCATAATTTTATAAATCCTTTATGTCCTATATACTCTTTCTCTCTAGGACACCAAGAATCTATGTCTTTGTCAAGGGCAGAAATAAAAGAAAAGCATTCTGGCCATAGGTGAAAGAGAAATACAGGCAGAGAGAACAAGGCAAGAGGCGATGACGGCAGTTTTGTTCAGGTGTGGAGAGCTGGAAGATAAGAAGCTTAGGAGAATATCCCAGCTTGTCCCAGAAAGGAGACAGGTGGGAAGAGAGCATCAATGCAACCACCACCACCAAGTTCTGTGAGGTATAAAAGGACTACCCTCAGAAACTCCTCCTGATTTATGCTCCTAGGAAGCTTTATCTCTATCAGCCTATGGTTTTACCAGGTTCCTTTTTCCCAGGATCTTGCATCAGCCTGGATAAATGTATATCCTTTATCTGAGCCCAGTGTTGATACAGCTGACCAAAATACTTGAACTAGGAACATAGAGTTCCAAAAAAATAAGCTGCCATTGCTTGTCCATTGATAATACCTAACACAGCTGTGCCCTTCACCAGTCCTCCTCCTCCTTCCTTTGCCCCTGGAGCTACCAGCTTTCTACTGCAGCATCACTGCATGAAATGAGAAATTTGTTTACAGCAATGGATGTACACCCTTGAGTGTATTCATTGAAAGACCCTGCAAAAAAGATTACAATGGGTCTACGGAATGTTCAACAGCACAATTGATTACAGACCTTGTCTATGCCAATGGCATGTTTTGGACAATAAAATTAGAAATTTCAAACTAAACACTTTAGTAAATGGGAAATTTTTAAGGAGCTATAAGCCAGATCTTTGGCTGTGAATTTTAGCAGTAGCCTGGGAAGAGGTCAGGAGTCTCCTCTTGCTGATTTAAGCAAGTAGCATAGGAAAACTCACAGATCATGTTCCTCTTGGGGATTATCAGCCAGCCCTATAGGATGAATTTCCTGCTTTTAAAAATAACTTAGAAGTCAAAGATTAGGGTAGATTAAATAAGTACAAAGAAAAACAATAAAAAGTACCAAGATAAAGGCAGATACGGTCAGGCTGCCTGATTCAAATGCTCACTTCCTAATACACATAAAATTTGTGTGGATATTAAACCAAATGTAAAGCTCCATGACAGGAAGGAAAGGGAAGCAGTCTTAGCCCAAGGGTTACCTTATATGAGAACTATAGGTCAGGAAAA
>NC_031768.1:86453607-86454769 GCF_001522545.3 Parus major
TAACATTTCCGTTAATCATAAACCTCTGCTAAGATAGGGAGCTATTTTAATTATTCCGTAAGGTAGCCTTCAATCTAAAAATACCTTTTGGCTTTGGAAGATGTACAGTTGTTTGTCTGTCTCCTTCTTCTACAGAACACCTGTTGAGAACAACTCTCAAACCTCTTTCCGATTCCTCTGTGCTAATGGTATCTTCCTTAAAAAAGCATATTTTTACCCAAGGCTGGATATTGTCGGTAGTGGACAGAAAGAGACATTGCATTTATTTGGAGAAAAAAAACCAGCAAACGCCATTGTTTACATTGTTAACTTTATTTGAGCAAATTCCTTTTCTTGAATAATTTGTGTTTTTATCATATGCAACACAGCATTTTCCTTAATCAAATTCCTCCATTGTAATTTCAAAAGGGAGGATAGGAAAACTATCCTGTGCCCCCCACCACTTCCCAAGTTAAATAGTTCCAGTGTGGGAGTACTCAGCATCTCCCTTTTCTAATTTCTCTCTCCTAACCTGTGTTAAAATATCTGCCTAAGTACCAAACCATGCTTTTATTCATCTTTGGAGTATTCTACAGAGACTCATTTTTGCCACACAAGAATTTCCATATACTGGTGATGTTTATGGATGTAATGTAGATGAGCAATAATGCTGTGAACACAAATAGTGAGATCATCTGAAATCCATCTCTGCAGGAGATCTCTCCTGTCATGATGCAAAGTTTACCAAAGCTTAATGCTTTGCTGAATAATCATGTTCATTCTCCAAGCAGCTGCCAACTTCATCATGTTAGCTTCTGAAAGCCACAGGATGCTCTCCAGAGACAGTAAAAAGAAGAAGCCATATGTTTGGAGATGATGGAATAGCTTGAGAGACTAAATAGGGGTGCTCTTCCTCTCCATTTCTTGATTAACTTTTTTGTGGGCCCTGGAGGACTGATACACACAGTGTCACTGTCGTGACAGAAATTTCCCTTCATGTGGAAGTACAAGTCCAAGGCCAGGGACTCCTCCAAGGGAGTGTATGAATTCTGTTGGCCCTTGAACTGGTATTAGCACTCAGCTTTCTTACAAGTGTGTTTTATCCTGTGAAAGAAAGAAGCATTAGAATCTTCCTGTGGGAAAGGAAAATGTTGGTAAGAGGACTAAGAGGGTCCAAAATTAC
>NC_031768.1:86454887-86464703 GCF_001522545.3 Parus major
TTTTCCTGACCTATAGTTCTCATATAAGGTAACCCTTGGGCTAAGACTGCTTCCCTTTCCTTCCTGTCATGGAGCTTTACATTTGGTTTAATATCCACACAAATTTTATGTGTATTAGGAAGTGAGCATTTGAATCAGGCAGCCTGACCATATCTGCCTTTATCTTGGTACTTTTTATTGTTTTTCTTTGTACTTATTTAATCTACCCCGATCTTTAACTTTTAAGCTATTTTTAAAAGCAGAAAATTCATCCTATAGGGCTGGCTGATAATCCCCAAGAGGAACATGATCTCTGAGTTTTCCTATGCTACTTGCTTAAATCAGCAAGAGGAGACTCCTGACCTCTTCCCAGGCTACTGCTAAAACTCACAGCCAGAGATTTCGATCATCTCGCCTGTGGCTCGTGTCCTTAAGTCCTTGATGGCATGCATGTTGTGAACACACCCAAGTCCCTCTCCTTCTCCTAACAGCCTGTCTGACATGCCTCCTAGAGGCTTCCATGAAGCACAGAACTCAATGTTGCGTTTCCTGCCCATGGGACAAACTGGTGTCAAATGAAGGCAAACAGTGTTTCTGATGCTGATTCAGAGGTCATCCAGCAAGTAGTCTCAGAGCAGCCCTTCAGGCCTTTCCATGAGAACTGTAGAGGATGAACAGACCCCTCTGAGTTGGAGATGGAATTAGAACACCCTCTGATGATCTTCTTTCTTTCTTTAGGGGGAGAAATCCTGTCTGAAACATAAATAATGCCTTCTCAGTGTTGCTGAATATCCCACAGACCCACTGAAAAGTTTTTTATAGTATCCTTCAACGAATACACTCAAGGGTGTACGTCCATTGCTGTAAACAAGTTTCTCATTTCATGCAGTGATGCTGCAATAGAAAGATGGTGGCTTCAGGGCACAGGAAGGAGGAGAAGGACAGGTGACTGAGGGGCAGCTGTGTTAGGTATTATCAATGGACAAGCAATGGCAGCTTGTTTTTCTGGAACTCCATGTTCCTAGTTCAAGTATTTTGGTCAGCTGTATCAACACTGGACTCAGATAAAGGATATACATTTGTCCAGGCAAGACCCTGGGAAAGAGAAACCTGCTGAGACTATGGGCTGGCAGAAGTCAAGCTTCCCATGAGCATAAAACATTTCTGAGCTTATATCCTTTACATCTCATTCATGGGTTTGATCCCTGAGCCATTCACTTATGAGTTGGACATAGTGGGTCCCTTCCAACTCAGAATATTCTGTATTTTTGTGATCTCACAGAGCTTCGTGATGGAGGAACAATTGCTCCTCTCTTCCCAAATGTCTCCTGACAGTGAAGTGTTCCTGCACAGGCACACTAAAGACTGGGAGCATCAACTCCTTTTTTGCTGGGGGACCAGGAGAGTGTTTTGCGAAGGGCTGTTCATCTTCTAGACTTTGCATCTGTAATCCATATACAGCGACAGTCTGCTGGCTTATGATGTTCCCAGAGTCTTCCAAGTGGGGCGCAAGACTATTCACTGAGGTGTGAGGTGGAAACATTAGGACTTTAGTGTTACAAGTATCTAATTAGCAGCTACTAAATATATGCATACTGGGCCCATGTGTTTAAAAGTACTTTACTGATAGGAGTGTACAATTAAGAATTTTTGGAGAACACTGTTCTAGTACTGTCAATAATATTTCACATGGGGTTTCTTACAATTTGCTTTAACATCCAGTGTCCAGCAGTGTCCAATTCTGCAGAGCCTTCATGTTTTCTCTGATTTCTTCACTATCTTGCAGCTGTTCTGGTTTTTGTTAATTTCTGGGAGGGTGAAAAAGGAAAGTTATGACTTCTTTCAGAGTGTCTGAGCTCAGGAACTGGGAAGGGATTTAGGATGACTGTGGCCATAGGTACTGAGGGAATAAAAAGTAAGAAAAGAGCATGGTACTAGGAAGAAGAGTATGAGAATCCTAAAAACAGCAGTCCCACATTGAACCAGATGTAAATATAAAACCTCAGACTTTGAGACAGGAAACAGACTGTATCCCAGTAATCTTCAGCAAATGCCTGGACCAGAGAGGAAGGACCATGAAAGGACATAGCAGATGGGGGACATCAGGTTTGAAAGTATTTATTTAATCTCTCTCATCCAGCACATGATCTGCAAGAGACCAGCCTGAAGAACCTTCCCTGGAGGGTCTGTGTACCCCAAGCCTATACAAACTGGGCAATTTTAACATTTCTAAACCTAGAAGCTGACTTTGCTACAAAAATATGGGATGGAGAGTTTGGGAAACAAAAAGGAAGACAAAGGAAGACTGGGGAAATTGTAAAGGTAGTAATGTGGAAAGTCAGATGGTCTGAAAAACTTGGGAAGAAGTTTAGAGGTGGCAGCCAGCAATGCTGGCACAGTGAAATAGTAGGGATGAGGAAGAGGAACTTTCAAAACAAACAAGCAGACAAGCTGCTTCCATTAGAAATAGAATTCGACTGGACTGGTTGGAGGTGAGAGCTGTAAAGGAGCAGCATGAGTCTGACTGGGCAAGGGATGACAAGCCTCAGGAGGAAGGATTTCTCTAATAATTGTCTGCAAAGAATTGGCTGTAGAGAACCTTCCTGTACTAGTGCAGACTACTGAAAAGAGTGCAGACTACTGGCCTGAGATGCCTTAAATCCCCTAAAACTAAAGAGCCATCTGATGTTCACAGTCACCACTGACTTGGATGCAGTCCTAGTCCAGACCTTACATTCTAAGCCTACATGTAGGTCTAATAATGGGTTGTCAGTGCCTTCCTCTCATTGCAACAGACATTTTTCTCTATCATTTGGGACAGGGAAGACCACATTTGCCTGATGCTCTCTTTCATGACATTAGTTTCCAAATCCAGCACCCTGGATTCCAAACCCCTTCTAAGCCAGTAGTTTCTTTTCCCAGGTTTGTGTTGAACACTCTTCAGTAGGATTCTTTTCCTTATTCCCTTGGTTCTTTTCCATGTGGGCAGTGTACCTCAGCCCTTTCTTCATTGTCATAACTCTTCTTAGGGAGGAGATCTCCTGCAAAGCTCACTGTTAGGCTGGGCTGACAGAGGCGAGGTTGCCAAGCTCCAGGCCCCCTGGCCCAGCTGGCAGTAAGAATGAGAATGTCCCCCCAGTATTTATACAGGTAAATACCAAGCATACATACATATATACACAGCTGAACACATAGATCAACACAGATGCACTCACAGAAACAGCACTGAAGGCCTCATCTTTTGTCCCTCTCTGGCCAGGGTTCACAGTGGGAAATCAGGGTTCTAGACAAGGGTTCAATAGTGGGAAATATATGTACACACATGTACAGTGTGCAAGCTTTCCACAGGTTTCCATGCTTAGACACTGAGTCCAGTGTCTGTCGCTGGATCCTAGTCACCACATGTGCCGGCCCTTGGTCCTCTGAGCCCCCAAATGCTGCAGCCCACTCCAGTCACCCTTATGTCCACACACACACACACACACACACACACACACACACACACACACACCTCTCACCCAGCTCCCTCTACAAAAAATGCCTGGGCCTCCCCTGCTCCCTCTGGTTGTCACCTCTCATGGTTCTTGCCAGAGACACACACCTGGAGCCCAGGTGACCTCACTTGCTAGGTAGTCTGGCTTCACGTTCACTAGTGATCACACACACACACCACCTCTGTCTCCCCAGCTGCCAGCATGGGGAACACAGCTCCCTGCCCCTTCCTCTTGCCCGTGGCTCTACTCCAGTGTCTGCTGCTTAAGTTGTCTGGTCTCTCCAGCTGCTGGTGCCTGCAGTGTGACTCCAGTTCCTAGCCCTTAGATGTCCAGACACAAAACACATGTACCTAGAATAGACAGTTCCTCCCTCGGGTAAATACTTAGAAATGGAACTTAGTAAAACAGGGATTACACTGAGCTAAGCCAGTTCAAAGCATAGACAGTACAAGCATACTCACCAGCATCCTGTTTATCTGTGAGTGGCCTATTTTATAACTCCACCTTTCTTCATCTGTTCTTCCCCAAGTACAGTATTCAGGGTCTTACTTGGGAAGACTGACCATGCCTTTATCTTGGTACTTTTTCGTTTTCCCTTGTTTAATCTTTAATCTTAAAAGAAAATAGACTGAAAGAATTAGACATTTTAAACTGAAAAATGAAAGGCTTGTCAATTTAGCGACTCTACAAAAGGCAGTAATGTATTAAGCAATTCCTGAGAGACACACTAGAGGTCCTGTGTTACATCTTCCAGACCCTTCCTTTGGAGAGTCTGCAATAGTCTTTTGTTTCCTGAGACAGAAAAGCTAATCAGAATAAAAATCTTCATCCTGGAATGAAAAATAAATTCTAAAACAAGTGATTAGAGATGAAGGTGTAGCCCAGCTGCACTGAAATGATTTGGCCTTGTCTCAAAGTTCTTACACAGAACAACCTCAGAATTAATTCCCACAGTCTCCAGAATCTGTTTCATTTCCCATCTAGTCTCTCCCTCCAGGATTTAAGGTCTGATTACTACTGGGGAAAAAAGGAAAGTGTTGAAAGATTTGGTATGACAGACAATAATCAAACTGAAAATTCTGTACTATCTTCATGCAAAAGCCATACATTTTGGGACATTGATCAAAGCAGCAGTGTCCTATGAAACTGTCTCAGCAGGGTCCATGGAAGTATCTAAAAGTGTCCCATGCTAGAAGTAAGACGAAAGGGCAAAATGTCAAAAAAAATCAAATGAAGAAAAAGTAAAATCAAAATAAACCCTCCATAAAGAGAGGTAAAGTTTGTGTCGAGTAAAAGCTAAAAATATGGATCAAAGAATACTCCATATTGAAATATAAAAGGATGTGGAAGTATATGAAATTTCTTCAAATTTACTTTGACTAACTGATGTATTGACTTTGATAACAATTCAAAAAAAAATATGTAAAAGTTATGGAAAGTAATTCAAAAACCAAAAAGGGCCATATCATCTACAATTCCTTGACAAGTCAGTGAAACTGTAATATCTTCAGCACAGGACTCAACCTCATGACAGCAGAGGAAAGGAATAATATCTCCTGAGAAAACCCAAGAACTGGCCAAACCTCTATTTCTTAGATGTGAAGTGTCCATGACACTGGAGATCATACAAAACTTTCATACATTATGTAAAATGCATTTTCATTCCTTACTGGGAAGAAGCTCTAGCTTCTCAGGTAATTTCTGTTAACTCCTTTAAAAAGAAGGATTAAAAAAATGAGACAGGGAACATTAACTACATAGACTGAGATTTCCACTGCTCTGAATCCCGGAAGATTCAGGAACTAAGCCTCAAGCCCCAGGAAAGTACAATATTGCCAGGCTCATAGAAAGGACATGCTTTCTATATGAATATCTAGAGGCCAAGGAAAGATATAAATCTCTCTAGAGCATCAGGAAAATATGGAATAGGGGATAACAACAAAATGTGAAGAAAAAGAGAAAATCTCAAAAGTATCCCACAGCTTTTGGAAGATGCAATATCAGGATTAGTGAAGGTCATTGGAATTAAATGTGTTTCATTAAAAGCACTAGGGAGAAAAGAAGCAGTTGCAATAATAATTTTGTATCTTATATATTCAGAAATGAATGGAGAGTGGCATAGGTGCTATAAATAGAACTGTATAGAATAGAATAGAATAGGTTCTATATGTAGAATAGGCTAACTAGGATGTATCTGGCAGTCTAGAAACAGAGTGTTCATAAAGTTTATGTTTAACTATGATAATTCGCTTTGAGAAAAAACAGCTGGCAGAGATATCTTGCTTTTTGTAAAAGTGAATTAGGGCTCTCAGGAAGATTATCTGCCAGGGAATATGCATCCCTGGCTGGAAAACCGAAGAAATTAAGATACGATTGAACACAATTTTTGTGCCTTTGATATCTTGAGCAATCACCTTTGCTTCTGACTAACAAGATACGAGTTGTGAGATACCATGGGATGTTTAGAACAACTCTTCAGAATGAAACAATACAGGCATACTTCTGCTGGAAATCATTCTGCAAGGATGGCCCAAGTTATATCCACTGATATAAATGGGTCAAAAAGGGAATCCACTGATCCTAGGTTCCTGTCTGACCTCCAGCACCCAGACCCTCTCAGTCATGGAATGACAGTTCAGCATTCAGCTAGCAACATAATGTGGTCTGCGAGAAATTCCACATTTGTGTCAGGAGTTCAGAACACTGTCTTGTGGAAAAGCTAAAGCAGAACTGGGAGGCACGTGAATATTTAGCTTTGCTTTTACTGGCTCACCAAAGAAAGCATCAAAGCCGGACAGTCTCTTCTCTCTTCCCTGCCCAAGCTTGACATACAGAGCGAGAGGAGGAGCATCGGTCTCTAAACTCATCTCACAGTGAGCAGGAGCACACTGTCCTGGGAGAGCTGGAGGGCCATGCTGGCTGTTGTACTTGCTCTTTTATCTGGTGAGAGACAACAGATCTGTCTGCAGCAGGGCTCTCATCCAGGCCATGCAGGGCTAGTGCTGGGTGAGGGCACCTCTGGCCATTGGCTGTACTCCTACTCCTCACTCTCTCTTGTTATCTCTTGTTAATGCAGGTTTTGGGGTCGCACTCTACATTGAACAGTGGCCAGACAAAATCCTTCAAAGAGCTGGAGACTCTTTGAACATCTTATGCTACCAGAATTACAGCAACCTTGCCTATATGTTCTGGTATCAGCAGCCTCCAAAAAATGGTTTGAAGTTAATAGTTAGTAGTACTTCATGGAGGCATAACTCTTACGAGCATGGTTACAGTGAGGCCAAGTTTGAAGTAATCAGACAGAATAGTTATTTCGCTCGGATGACAGTCAAGAACTTGACATCCAAGGACGAAGCTACGTATTTTTGTGCTGCGAGCGATCACACGGTGTAGCAACGTGGTTGAACACTAAGATAAAATCCCCACCTTCTCTGGGTGAGAGATGGAGTCTTTGAAAAATGTGAGGCTGTCAGGAGAGGGGGAGAGGAAGAGGAGAAAGAAGACTAGGTAGAAGTTGGGGCAATAGACCCAGGATGTTTTGAAGTGGAGAGAGACATATCTCTGCAGCAGCCTCTGTCTTCAAAGGCAAAGACCTTCAGACATAGAAACCCATAGATCAGCATAAAGAATTGAGGAATGGTTGGATATGGTTATGGTTAGATAAGGCAGCAGATATTTCTGATGATTAGTACTACAGAAGCACAGTCATGTTCCATGCAACTAGTTCCTCACAGATATCCCCAATGCATCAGGAAAAAAGTACAAAGCAGCCAGAGATTTCCAAGTTCTTCCACATAGTCACAATCCACACAGAACTGAGGTGTTCAGTGAGAAACTGACTGGTGTGTGAGGAGAGCTCAGCCCCTGATTATGGACTGAAGATGATGGGATCAGTAACTGTGAAGAAAAAACATGCCCAGGGGACCAGGCATACCTCGCATTGTAGAAGAACAGTCCTTTGGCATCTTTACAAGCAACAGTGTGTGCAGCATTTTATTCACCTTCTTCACACACTTCTTAATTGCAGGATCCCTTTCTTCCCTGCCACAGGAATGCATACAGTTCTGAGCTGGACCCAGGCATCCCTCCCTTCAGGGCAAAACCTCATAGGCAGAGAAAAGAAACCACAAAGAGCTGCTGTTACTTGTGGTGAACAGCTGAAGGCAGAAATTTCCTCCCATTGTGCCTCTGTCTTCATTGCTTGCAGACTTGAACTTTTAATGAACTAATTGCTTTTATATTATGGACCTGGGAAAACTGAAGGCAGGGTATTATTAGGGTTCCCTCACCTGCTATTGCCTGTCCATGCTTCTGTTTTTATTGCATAACTTAGGAGTTACCTTTTCTCCAAAGGAAGGCATACAGCACATAAAAGAGCAAAAAAGTGTTTTTAAGCAAGTGTGGCTATACACCTGTGTATTTTGGGTTCTGTTTTTAGGCTGTGGCCCTGACAGTCTGCGTACCTACCACTGAGCATGAACCGATTGTCTTGTGCTCATGTGGAGGGCATGGCATATGAAGCAATTAGCTATCACAGGTAGCAAACGTACTGTGCTGCTCCAGGATGTGGCAAAGCTGGATATGGATATGCTGCAGTGACACACACTGTGTGATCACAGCAAAAAAAAATGAGTGGGTGGTGATAAGAATAGCTGGTAAATGCAAGCAGCAGGAATCAGCTGGGAGCATGCCCTGTAAAAGATCCTCATACTCCATGTCACCAACATTGCTGGAAGACTCCTGCAGTGCCAAGATGGATCACTCAGTTTCATGCTGGAATCCACGTCTCCTGATCAGCCACGTTACATAAACATACCTGTGCTCTGAAAGAAAGTAAACTGTTCTGGGCTAGGGTAATCCAGATGTGTGACACCCTTGTAGCCAACATTTTCCTGACTTCAGGGACTGCTCATCAGCGAACATAATACACCACTCCTTGCTCTCAAGGAGCACTTCTCTCCTCCTCAGAACACCCTCAGGTCCATGATCTCCTCCCTGTCCATGTCAGGCCACAGACAAACATCAGGGAAGCACTGGGAAAGTGTTGTCTCTCACACAGCAGAGTCATACGGAGATCCTTTCTTTTCTCCAGCCTCTGATCTTTTTGTAGAGATCATCTTTGTAAAACATGTTCACGCTGATGATGTCTGGAATTATAGAATTATTACTGCTGATCCAAATGCCCTGTGAAAGTTTCAGGAAACCTAGTTCATGGTGGAATCATGAAGGAATATAAACATTATGGTGGTCACTTTGGATTTTTTTTTAATTTGTTTGTTTGTTTGTTTGTTTAAAATTCTGTTTTAGTAAGTTACCTGTTCCTGAAAATCATGTTACAATCCTAGTTCAGACCTTTCTCATAAGCACTGCAAACTACCTTTTCAGCTCTGGTAATACAACAGAGGAATTGAATTAATCCTTTCAATTTCTCAACTCCTGAGCATTTTTAGTTTTGAATGGCAAATGCAATTTTTAGGCCTTGTGATAAACTTATCAGTTACCTTCAACATACAGCGGTTTAATGACATGGCTATTGAGTGCTCACAGCTGTGCAATTTCCAAACAGTAATAGGAAACCACAGAGATCTCTAGGTTCATTGCCATTGTGAATTCTGTGGTTACAGTTTCTTCTTCCAGCTCTAAGGGACATTTTTCTCCCATGCAGTACTTCTTTGGCCAGAAATTTCTCATGAAACAGCTACTCTTCTTCCTGTCCCATTCCTTGTCCTCACATTTATTCTGATCATTAACCAGATTCCTCCTTCCACAGTCCTATCTTTTCAGTGAACAGACAAGCCCTTAAAAAGCAAAATGTGAGAAAAAGAGGGAAAAAGGGAGAAAGAGAAAGTCTCAGAAGTATCCAGCAGTTTTTGGAAGGTGCAATATCAAGATTACTGAAGGTCATTGGAATTAAATGTGTTTATTTCATTAAAAGCACTAGGGAGAAAAGACGCAGTTGCAATAATAATTTTGTATCTTATATATTCAGAAATGAATGGAGAGTGGCATAGGTACTATAAATAGAACTGTACAGAACTGTATAGAACTGTATAGAATAGAGTAGACTAGACTAGAATAGAATAGACTAGACTAGACTAGACTAGACTAGACTAGACTAGAATAGAATAGAATAGAATAGAATAGAATAGAATATGTTCTATATGTAGAATAGGTTGACTAAAATGTATCTGGCAGACAAAGAGTGGCAGACAAAAGCAAACAGAGTGTTCATAAAGTTTAACTATGATATTCGCTTTGAGAAAAAACAGCTGGCAGAGATATCTTGCTTTTTGTAAAAGTGAATTAGGGCTCTCAGGAAGATTATCTGCCAGGGAATATGCAT
>NC_031768.1:86465291-86468469 GCF_001522545.3 Parus major
GTGTACCAACAAGAGGAGCAGGGCTGCAGGCTTTGGAGGCTTGCCCTCACCAGGGGCTGATTATGAGCCAAAATAGCTACAGAATTCAAAGGTGGCAGAGAAGGAATCAGCAGATGAGAAGTGGCACTGTCTGGGGAGAGGCATGGGAGCCGGTTTTGCTTTTGCTCTGTTCTTCCATGGGATTACCCTGGTGATGACACCAGACTCAAGTGGTGGTGGTGGTAGTGAAGAAGAAAACCTTGGTGAATAGATTAAAAGTCACCTGACACTTAATGTGTTTGTTTCAAAAGGATCTGATGACAGACTTGAGAGGAATCTGTCCCATCTCTTGTAATGTCATCAAAGAAAAAAAGCTGTATCTAAGGGCTAGAGGACAGGTGGATATAATGCTGTGAAGTGGGGCTGTTTTTCCTGTTCTGTGCTTGTCACTCCTTTAATCTCCCCAAAACACTTCAAAACAGGAGAAAATATCTCATGAACCAAGAGATTTATGTGGTGTTCTGAGTAGAGAAATTGCCTCAGTAGTCTTGTGGCTGCTTCAAACAAAATAGAGAACTGTTTCCTGGAAAATGCTTTCTACATTAGTGCTTCAAGGGGTCTTACATTCCCAAGATTTGAACAACCTGGTCAAGGGAATGGCGTGGGAACTGTGAGAATGTTGTACAAAGGGATGCATTTCACGGAGTGTAACAGAGATAAACAAAGAGAGACATCTTTCCAATCTGGTGATGGGTTCTTTCCCCAGGATGCCTCATTATTCATGCTCTATGAAATTAGAGTAGACTGGAGCACAGCAGAATGGAATATTAAGAAAAAATTCCAGCTCAGTCTGGAACACATTAATATGAATATAATTTATTAGGGCATTTGGCAATAATGGCTGCATTTATCAGGGCTGTCAGAAAAACCCCCAGATCACTCTTGTCCTCACAGGCACAGACTTTCAGAGTGGTCATAGCAGAGCTTAGTCAAAGTGAACAGAGAGCAAACTTGGGCATAGGCATTTTGGAGCTTGCAAGCTACAGCGTGAAGGAAGGACACAACACAGTGGTTCTGTGAGAGAAAGAATTTGGCAAATGACAGAGACTTCCCTTTTAGACTCTGGAAGCACTGAATTCATATGTCTCTGTCTCTGGAAATTGAGACCAAGGTCGGGAATCCCATCCTGTTCTTTTCCAAGCCTGCTACAAGCCATGTAATTCTCATTCCCACAAACTCCAGCTACTATACAGGTGATTGTGCAAAGAGAGCACTTTAAAAGAGAGACAGATACATATCCAGGCTTGTATAATATCTCCTTTTCTTTCCCTTTAGGCATGAAGTATGTTTAAAGGAAATGTTTTTGTCCATCAAGCTTTTTTTCAAGAGTGTTTTGAACAGAGGATGTTTGTGATGGGGCTGATGCTGAGGTCCAAGGAGAGAAGCACAATTTGGGTCTGCAGAATTCTTTTTATTTCTCATTCTGGCCATAGAGGAGACCACATTGGACAAAGTGATGTCTTCAGGGTGATATTTATCTAAGTCTACTTCTCTAAAATTATTTTAAAGGTAAAGCTACCCCATGACAGTGTCTTTTATAATTTTCAAGAGAACCAGCTAGTGAGAATGAAGGGGAGGGTTTTAGGCAATAAGAGGGGAAAAATTCCAGGGATATATTGCGTAAGACAATCAATGAAGTATGATTCAATTGTGTTGACCTTTTAAAGGAAAGAGTAAAATGGAAGATTAGGGAGAGTAAGAAAATAAGAAAATAAAGACTAAGAGAAGCAAACCAAGAATGAAAATAAAGACACATGTTAGAGATAGGGTAGAAAAAATCCAAGTGAGAGATAGGGAAGAGAATCTAATGCGTAGTGGAGGAGAAGCAAAGGGAATCAGGTTGTGTTTCTGTAAAACTGTGTTTGTGGGGACCTTTTCTGTGCACCATGAATTATAAACCCAAGGGATAAGTAAATGTGGAGAGCCTTTCTGGAGTTCTTTCATCCACTTTGCATCTCATTCTTACCTCACACCAAAGTTAAACTATGGTTAATTCAGTGCAAATTCACAATGGACTAAATGAAGATCAGAGTCATGCATTTTATGTATAAATGTTTTCTGAATAGATATGGGAATAACACAGGATAGATAAGGTAGAGGAACAACAGTGTAAACTTGGATGCAGAAGATCAGGGATATATGAAAATAACAGAAAATAATTTGTGATTTTCCTGCTAGAATGACTTTGTGTTGGAGGATTTTTCCTGTGCATTACAATCTATTTTTCATATCAAGAAGATTCAAATGTAGCCATTAAAGGGCAGTATGAAAAGCATGTTTACTGCAGGTACCTGGTTAGGTTAGCAACTATGTGTTGACACTCTTTGAGACAAGACTGCTCCACTTATTTGTAAGGCAGGGAGATAAAATTGGTCTGTTACCTGTCCCCATCAGTTCCCATCCCTTCAGACAGTCTGCAGAATGAAGGCTTGCTCTTACTCCTAGATGAAGCCTTTTCATAGGCAGAGTCACTAGCCCTGGGAGAACACTCTCAAGCAACACCAAGCCAAAGAGACAAACACCAGCCTGTAGGAAGCAAATTGATCTCATTGCAAACCAAAAATTAAAAACTGTGAGCTTGAAGTTTGCTTGTCATGCTGGGCACAGAAGAGAGAAAGAGTAGGAAGGAAAGCATCATGAACACTGCCATGATGCTACCGAGTGAAAATTTACTGCATTTAAGGCCAACCAATAAAAGAAAAAAAAATAAATACATGTTCTCTTTCTGAGTATAAGAAAAAAATCTAAGATTATAAATTTAGGGGAAATGGATACACTGAGAGGTAATTGGGCTATCACACAGAAACAGCAATGGCAAAGGAAGGATGTGGTCTGTGGTTCTGCCATGGTTCAGCCCCAACCAGGATCAAGCCCCATGCAGGTGCTTGCTCACTCCCCACCAGCAGGACTGGGGAGAGAATTGGAAAGCACAAGTAAAAAACTCGTGGCTTGAGATAAAGACATTTAAGAGGTAAAGCAAAAACTGTGCACACAAGCAAAGCATTACAAGGAATTCTTTCACCGCTTCCCATGGGCGCGCAGCTGTTCAGCCATTCCCAGGATGGCAGGGCCCCATCACACGTAACGGTGACTGGGGAAGACAAACACCATCACTCCAAATGTCCCTCTCTTCCTTCTA
>NC_031768.1:86468569-86477640 GCF_001522545.3 Parus major
CTTTGAAAAATGTGAGGCTGTCAGGAGAGGGGGAGAGGAAGAGGAGAAAGAAGACTAGGTAGAAGTTGGGGCAATAGACCCAGGATGTTTTGAAGGGGAGAGAGAGCAGTGAAGCAATTTGTCTTTGATTAATAATCTGTCTTCAAAGCCAAATTATTTATGAGGTCATCAGGTCCCTCCTTCCACCATCACATCTTCAGTGCACAGATATGCCCTGAAGAAGAGCTGTTGTTTAACTTAATGGGGTTGTGGTCAAAAGCACGGGATGTTTATGGAAAACTTCCTAGTGTCTCTAAAACAAATCTGTAAATCTTAGGGAGTCCTTGTGGTATGGCTTGCTTCTTTGTACCTGCTTCTTCTGTAAACTCCAAAGAATGCCAGACAGGTATAACTAGATGCTATTTCTAGTTTCCTGTGATATTCTCCCACTAATAGGATAACTGTTAGAAAATATATCCCTAAATGTTTCCTCCTTACATATTCTTGTTTTCCCTTGTCTGAAGTCTTATGCAGCATAGCCTCCAAAGCCCAAAAAGCCACCTATGTAAGACTTGGAAATGAAAATCAAGGATCTGTCTTCCCTTTGTTCTCTCACTCACATTTATTTGAATTCGAGGTGGCAAGTCCTTTACTTTTGACAGGTTACAAAGCAACATTAAGGTGCAACAAGACTGGTCTCTGCTGGCACGTCTTGGAAATTGTCTTTTGAACATGACCTGAGGAGCTGATAACACCACATACTCCTTCAAAACTAATAGAGATGTAACTTCCTTCTTTTTAAATGAAAGAGACCTCATGGAAGAGAGTCTGTAAGTGACAGTAAGGACACTAATGGAGCTCTATACTGGAGATGAGGACAGAATAATCATAAATTAATTTCAGTCCAATGGGTTAAGATCCTGAATAAATACTGTTGAGATCACAGGCAGACTAAGACCATGGCAGCAGAATAATATTCCACTATTAGTTTTATTATTTAGGCAGTGACAGCCAAAAAATCCTAAACGTATTTTCTGAAAGAATCCAATATATACAAACAAATATTCTGTATAAACAGACGTAATTAGTGACTTAAGTTCTCCATTCACTGTTGTAGAAGAGAGGACAACCGAGGGGCATTCCAAGATGACTTGTCCAATACCTTCTGTTCTGTAGTCTTATCTCTTTGTCCTACATGTTACACCTTACTCAATGTTCCTCATTCCCTTCTCTGGGACACTAACAGCTCTTCCCAGCTAAACAGGCCGTATCAGAAATTATGGGCTCTGCCCTGATATCTGAAAATAATAGAAAAATTAATTTATGATTTTTCCTAGTAGAATGACCTTGTTTTGAAGGATTTTGTCTTGTGCTTTACAGTCTATATTTCATATCAAAACAGACTCAAACAAAGGCATTAAAGAACAACAGGTCTACTGCAGGTACCTGGTTAGACTGTGATGTTGTATGCTGTTAGACAACAACTATGTGTTGACACTCTTTGAGACAAGACTGCTCCACTTATTTGTAAGGCAGGGAGATAAAATTTGTCTGTTACCTGTCCCCATCAGTTCCCATCCCTTCAGACAGTCTGCAGAATGAAGGCTTGCTCTTACTCCTAGATGAAGCCTTTTCATAGGCAGAGTCACTAGCCCTGGGAGGACTCTCTCAAGCAACACCAAGCCGAAAAGACAAACACCAGCCTGTAGTAAGCAACTTGATCTCATTGCAAAGCAAAAATTAAAAACTGTGAGTTTGAAGTTCGCTTGTCATGCTGGGCACAGAAGAGAGAAAGAGTAGGAAGGAAAGCATCATGAACACTGCCATGATGCTACCAAGTGAAAAGTCACTGCATTTAAGGTAAACCAATAAAAGAAAAAAAAAAAGTTCTCTTTTTGAGTATAAGAAAAACATCTTGAGATTATAAATTTTTTAGGGGTAATGGATACACTGAGAGGTAATTGGGCTATCACACAGAAACAGCAATGGCAAAGGAAGGATGTGGTCTGTGGTTCTGCCATGGTTCAGCCCCAACCAGGATCAAGCCCCATGCAGGTGCTTGCTCACTCCCCACCAGCAGGACTGGGGAGAGAATTGGAAAGCACAAGTAAAAAACTCGTGGCTTGAGATAAAGACATTTAAGAGGTAAAGCAAAAACTGTGCACACAAGCAAAGCATTACAAGGAATTCTTTCACCGCTTCCCATGGGCGCGCAGCTGTTCAGCCATTCCCAGGATGGCAGGGCCCCATCACACGTAACGGTGACTGGGGAAGACAAACACCATCACTCCAAATGTCCCTCTCTTCCTTCTATCCCCTTCTCACCCCTTTCACACAGTGAGAATGATGCCATAGGATATGGACCATCCCTTGGATCAGCTGGGATCAGCTGTCCCTGCTGTCCCTCCTCCCAGGCACCACCACCAGTCTCCTTGCCAGCATGGTGGTAGGAGAAGCAGAAAAGCTCTTGAATGCTGTGCAAGCTCTGCTTGGCAATAACAAAAACACTTCTATCCTGTCAACAGCATTTGCAGAACAAGCCCAAAACAGAACCCCACAGTAGCTGCTGGGAAAGAAATTAGCTCTACCATAGTCCAAACCAGCGCAGGTACTCAGGGCAATCATTCCCAGTGGAACAGGGGGTGGAGTGATGGGTGGGATTGTTTTTGTACCAGGTTGTATCATTGTGGGGACAGGGGGATCCACGATGATACATTCCCCAGGAAGCCTTTACAAAAACCCTTTGGTGCAGGAGCCTTGTGGCAGAGCGTGTTAAGGCAGCTGCAGAGGATATTACAGCAGAGCAGGTGTGCTCTGTCTTGGTTTCTCTTAACAGACCTTGTATGTTGGGACCTATTTTCATCAGCTGGGAACTGAGCCTGCCCTCTCTGTGAAGCAAGCTAGCATATTCTGAGATATTGAAATTAATTTTCAGCAAATCAAACTGACTGCAGATTTACCTAAAGCCTATTGAGCGTGCAAAGCTGGGATTATTATTGTTTCCTGATGCACCAATATTTGCAAGAGATGACAAACTGGTTCTTTCTTGATGTGGTACAAGTGTTAGAATTCTGACATGTAGCAGGTGTCTCTCAGAGGCACTACATAAAATGTGTTGGGGTTTCCTCAAGCCTCCAATATCTGTGGACTGCCTCATGCCTGTGAGAACAAAGGTTGCCTCTAGTCCTTCTCCCCAGTGTCTCACTGGAGTTCTTCCTAATGGCCCTGAAGGGTTTATCTGGGACCACAGAGCTGATTCTTCTGGGCTCTCCTTGTATGGATTATTTTAACTTGTCAGAAAAGTGAACAGGATCCTGAAAGACTATTCAAGACAGCTGGACTCCACGGAAGGGAAAACAAAGAGATTTGTTTTAGTTCACTGCCAAAGGTGAACTACATGCATTTCACTATGAAAACCACAAAGCAAGTATAATTTGGTTGTTAACTTCAAAAATTACAGAAAAGAAGGTGTCACAACGTTTGGAATACAAGACTGACAGTGAGGAAATTCTAGTTGTAGAGTTCTAGTCACAGACAGTGACAGCCTTTGGGTGTGTTAGCTTGTTTTTGAGATGTGAAAAATGAGAATATCAGATAAAATCAGTGACATAATATGGAGATTGGAGAAAGGTGTCAGAAGCAATTTGGGGTGAAATGTAGACAAAGTCTAAAATCTGGGAAATGTGTCTGTGAATTCTACAGATTATACAACTGATTTCAAGATGGTTTTCTGTCAAACCCCTTTAGACAGAGATCTAGTGATATTTGGAATTCCAAATGAATAAATTATTTCTTAGATTCTGCTTATAGTAAGCCTGCTGCAGTGCATCCCTTCTCTTAGCTTATGATACATCCCTTTGTCACTGTGTACAACTCAGGTTTATCTTTCGGCAGTGGCACAAAACTTACAGTAATGGGTAAGAATTTTAGTTTTTTCCTTGTAATTCACTTCAAATGCCATGTCTTCGCTTTAGAGAATTTCATTATTATCCACCCTTTCATTATAAAACTGTTGTTCACCTGCTGTGCTGGTAACCCAGTCTCTTCAGAGAATATAATAAGTTGGGTCCTCTAGGTAGGGGTACACCTTTCATTTTAAAGATCTGAATGAATGCATTTTCAGTGAAGAAAAGTATGTCCCTAGAAAGAATTAGGAGAAGGAATGGATTTAAAAATGTATGCATAACATAAAAGAAGTTGTCTTAATATATCAACACATGCAAAAATCCTTATTCCCTAAAAATATAGCTACTGTCTGTAACACTGGTTCTGCTGGGGCTAGAAATTATGAAGGACAACTCAGTGAAAGGCTGTCTATCTCTCTGGAAAGAACTGACTTACATTTTGAAGGGGTCTAGAAAACAAAATCAAGATGATACAAGCTCAAAGTAACCTGGTTCTTTCCAGTGTAAATTAAAGACTGTGTTATCTCAGATAACTGGGAAAAAAAAGTGTGCTAGCATTTTTAATTTATAAAAAAGAAGGCAAAAATAAATGCTCAACTTTATAATAAGCAATGCTAAAATCTCTCTGCAGCTTTTTAAGTCCTTCTTATAGTAAGTAGCTCTCCACAGCACAGCCAGTTTCTTTCCACTGAACAGATTCACCAGGATGGTGATGCAAAAAGATCATTAAGGACAACAGTCTTACTATTTCAGAATAGGTGCTAAACAGACACTGAAAACCACATAAGAAGAATATATCATTTGTTTCTAAGGGAAGGAGCTCTCATGGAATGTTTCTTTCTGAGCCACATTTATGGATTTGGACTGTCCAAATCTGGGAAAACAAGGTTGCTGCTCAGATGCTAGTAAATGATGGTGATCTCTTCTTCTCCCTGTGTTGCTCCTGGAGTTTGAAGAATTGATGCCTCAGATATTTGTACCATGTTGTGCCACTACTGAATAAATTGATAACAAGTGGTAAAATCCAATCTCCATAGGAAAAAATACCAGTGATCAGAACATTTTTTGAAATTGAGAGTTTATATGAGGTGCCTGACCTGATGAAAATGAATACACGACCCCTCATTGACCATAGTCATTTTTGGAGCAAACTTAGATAATCATCACCAAGGGAGTATGCAGAATAAAAGCAGAGACTTTCTTCCAAGGAAAGCCTTCCAGGGAAAGGGGAAAAGGGCATGTTTAGGAACTTCTACAAAGGGCAGAGAAGACCAAGACACTGTGCTAAATATTAGAAATTATTTTGCAAGTAAAAAAAAGGGATTTATTTTACAAGGGAAAAATATTAAAAATGTTGAAAAAAAATAGAAGGAAATATAGTTATTTAGCTCAGAATAAGAAATTACTCAGTCTACGTATGGGAAATATTTTCTAATATTCTAATATGACACCTAGATCAATAGATAAATATCCTCTAAAGAAATGGTAGAAGCTCCAACAACTGATTGAGCCTGAAGCAAAAGGGCTCTGGACAGGGTATTTCTGACGTTGATTACAGCTATTTAGACACACAGTTTTGGTGCTGTTCCCTTACAGACTTGTTTTTTTAGGAGACCTGAATACTCTGTGTTTCTTCTTTTGCTGGTACCACATGGGGGGAGGGTTAGCCCACAGGCTTGGCTCAGAGATCTGGGAGTAGAGGAGATGTTTTTCTGCAGCTGCAAAACAGTGTGAATAATCAGCAGTTGTTCTTTGGCAGTGGGACAAAACTTACAGTCATAGGTAAGTAAGAAGTCAGATCTCTGTGATCTATGTGATACTGGTTTAGGGGACAAGAATTAATTAAAAGCTTAATAATGATAATTTTTCATGCAGCAATTAAAACAGGATTAATGCTTTATTGGTTGCTTATGAAAATGAGATGCGCCATTATGGAAGTGTAGGATTTACAGGCACAGATCTTGAAGTCCTTTGGTCTGCAGCCTTTGTCTTTCAATTCTGGGAACTTCATGAAGGGAGAAGGGAAAAAATAATTTTATTTTCCCATTCTCCAAAGAAGTATTATAGAGATTGAGAATGAAAATGACCATTGTAGAAGACCAGACACAAGGGGCTGTTGATCAGACATTTCTTACAGTTCTTGCTTTTACTAGTCTCCTTATTCCATTTCAAAACTGCTCATTTTCTTTTTCTATCTTTTAGTAGTTTTATCATTCTTTCTGTCTCCTTTTTACCTGCCTTCCTTTTCTTTTTTTTTTTTTTTTTTATTCTCTTTTTAGTAGGGTATTCTTTTCTGGGTTTTAATCTTTTCTTTTGTGTCATGCTGTTACCATCTCTTCACTCATTAGCCTTTAAGGCTATGAGCTGAAGAATTTTACAGAAATAATTTTAGAACAGCAAAAAAAATCATAATGCCAAATGCTAGAAGGGAGAAGTAGAAGCAATCAACTTCTCTACATACCCACCAAATGGAAAGCAGAGTAGTGCCAAACTATCTAGGGAATTATCTCTATTTAATACCCAGGTCACCTAAAGTCTGTACAAGCTCACACAGAAGCAGCCCAGGGATCACTACAGACCAAGCACTGCTGGTCACAATTAATGCATCATTTCAATGCAAACACAAGGGCTTAGGGGAAAAGATCTCTGCAAGATATTAATTTCTACTAATTCTGCTGCCTCTCTTCCTCTGCAAAGGAGAGAGTGATCAGAAAGAAAACCTACAATTCATAGTGCCTTCATTTAAAATAGCAATCCAAAGTCATAATTTTCTCTTTGGCTTCATACTTTTCTATGCATTTCTTTTTCCAGCAGCACTCTACAGATCCCATGGGTTTCTCATGCTAGATGAGTAAAAAAAGGGACTCTAATATAGTGTATGGAAAACCCCCTGGCTTTTGGGGTCACTGCCTGGCTCCTGAGTAACTTCTCATGGCTGCCTTGTGCATCCTTTTGACTGAAGTCTGTTCTCATTGGTCTTACAAGCAGGTATTAAACACTTTAGGACAGGGAACAACCTTTGAATTGTGGGTGTATAGAATCTTGCATCATTTTGGGAAGGTGTATAGCCTAGGCTCAGAGCTTCTCACAGCTACAATAACCTAAACATTAAATTACATAAAGTCATGTTTAATGTTCTTAAAGATGGATAGGTTAAGGCACAAGGCAAAACCTGTTCCTGGCAGATTCATGTTACCTGCCTCAAGTGTTCTTCAGACTGTGAGAAGGATCAGCTCCTTCCTGCCTTCCTTGCAGGTCTTCTCTTCCAGAGGGAGCCAAGTAGGGTGCCCCATGAGAGTGTAATTCTGAACACTGCAATGACCATGGTGTCTTAACTCCATCTCCATGTCATGCAGATGTACATCTCTGAATGTAATTCAGTTTGTTGAAGATGTTTGTGCCTTTTCTATTAATACAATATTATAAATACAGAGCTTACAGCAAAACTGGGGAACATTGCAGACCTCCTGTTTGCTCATCAGCTTCTTTGCAGCTTTGTGTTCTTCAGCCAGAGGCAATACAAGAAATTCATGTGCTTGTGCAATTCTGTGGGCAGACCTTTATGTTTCTGTGTAACAAGTGGAAACAAATGCTTCCACTTTCCTGGTGTGTCATATCCAAGAGACATTAATTGTTCAGCTGTTAAAAGGCCAGGGATTTCAGGAGTAACACGGCACAATCTCAGGAGCCCTTTCAGGGGATTGTGATAGAACAGAGTGATGGAGCTGTGTTGCTTTGTGTTTCAGGGAAGGATGATGAAATCCTACCTCCAGCTGTGGCCATCTTTTCCCCATCAAAGCAGGAGATCCAGCAGAAGAGCAAGGCCACGCTGGTGTGCCTGGCCTCTGGCTTCTACCCTGACCACCTGACTCTGGCCTGGAGGGTGAATGGTGTGAGAAGGACCGAGGGGGTGGGGACAGACGAGTTCTCCACACAGAATGGGAGCACCTACTCGCTGACCAGCCGACTGAGGATGCCAGCCTGGGAATGGTTCAACCCTTTGAATCGCTTTGAGTGTGTTGCCAATTTTTTTCACAATGGAACAACGCAGTCAATAAACAAATTTATCCATGGTGATGCTGGTGAGTAAAAAACATCTCTCACTATGCTGTATAAGAACAGAAATCACAAATCAAAAGAGCATGTGCCATGATATGAACCACATCTAGATATATCTTCCATACAGGGTCTTCTTCTGGCACAAATACATGCCTAACTATGTTGGTATTAGCATATGTCTCTTCCCATTCCTGGACCTCTGCACCTACATTACCATTACCCATCTAGAGTTTCTTCAGGCTTTCCACTGAGAAATCTCTGTAGTAGCATAAATTGCACAGTACCATAAAAACAGCTAGTGTAGTAATATGCATTAGCCAGTGTTTTGTAAACTGACACTTCTAAAATCTGTATTGTGTTTGCTTTGAAGAGAAACATGACTTTGTGTTCACTTTTGTCTTCCAGGTTGTGCACTCACAGAAGGTACGTGTGGCTTCTCACATAAGGAGAATTTTGCCTCTTCTCTCAGGCAATTATCTGTGTGTATTTTAATTCCAGCTTTACTGACACTAAGCACAACGTGTGGGAGATATCTGCTGTATGGATAGCTTCTTCTTTCTCATCTAAGTGATTTGTATGTGATATTAAAAATGAAAAAACAAAAAAGGAAGAAAAGTTTCTTGGAGGGTTCTTTGTGCATGTTATATGTAGTTCTGCTTTGGGCTTTTGCTCTCCCATATGATTCCATTTTGAAAATAGAAGAAATCATGGTACCTTCCTGTAGATTAGAACTTGTTCTTTATCATTTCCTCCAGTCGTAGAAACTGACCTCCATTGGGAATATTCTTGCTCGGCCAGGAAAGAAATGGTCCATTATATGGATGGAATGAATACTTATCCAAGTGGTTCTGTCATCAGGGTTCAGGATATGATATTTCTTAGTGTCAGGTTTCCCTTCCCGAGTCACATTCCCTTCTACACTGCTGCCATATGTGGAGGATACTCATATTAAAAATTACATTTCTTTTCTCTTTGTATACATATTTGCACACTCTTGTTTTTCAACAACTTCTTTAATGCCTGAGGAATCTTAAGGCTGAGCCAAGACAGAGCTGGTATCTCAGTACTATGACCACCCCTTAAGACTGAAAAATCTACAAGAATAAAACTTGTAGAAGCCGTGTTATT
>NC_031768.1:86484125-86490685 GCF_001522545.3 Parus major
CAGGGCAATCATTCCCAGTGGAACAGGGGGTGGAGTGATGGGTGGGATTGTTTTTGTACCAGGTTGTATCATTGTGGGGACAGGGGGATCCACGATGATACATTCCCCAGGAAGCCTTTACAAAAACCCTTTGGTGCAGGAGCCTTGTGGCAGAGCGTGTTAAGGCAGCTGCAGAGGATATTACAGCAGAGCAGGTGTGCTCTGTCTTGCTTTCTCTTAACAGACCTTGTATGTTGGGACCTATTTTCATCAGCTGGGAACTGAGCCTGCCCTCTCTGTGAAGCAAGCTAGCATATTCTGAGATATTGAAATTAATTTTCAGCAAATCAAACTGACTGCAGATTTACCTAAAGCCTATTGAGCGTGCAAAGCTGGGATTATTATTGTTTCCTGATGCACCAATATTTGCAAGAGATGACAAACTGGTTCTTTCTTGATGTGGTACAAGTGTTAGAATTCTGACATGTAGCAGGTGTCTCTCAGAGGCACTACATAAAATGTGTTGGGGTTTCCTCAAGCCTCCAATATCTGTGGACTGCCTCATGCCTGTGAGAACAAAGGTTGCCTCTAGTCCTTCTCCCCAGTGTCTCACTGGAGTTCTTCCTAATGGCCCTGAAGGGTTTATCTGGGACCACAGAGCTGATTCTTCTGGGCTCTCCTTGTATGGATTATTTTAACTTGTCAGAAAAGTGAACAGGATCCTGAAATACTATTCGAGACAGCTGGCCTTCACGGAAGGGAAAACAAAGAGATTTGTTTTAGTTCACTCTCAACAGTCCAGAACCATCTCAGACAGAGAATGGGTCATGTTTGGGGTTCCAAAAACAGTAATGTTTGCTTATAGTAGGCCTGCTGCCGTGCATCCCTTCTCTTAGCTTATGATACATCCCTTTGTCACTGTGAAAAGTGCAGATATGATTTTCGGCAGTGGCACAAAACTTACAGTAATGGGTAAGATATTTTTGTTTCCTCTTTTAATTCACTTCAAATGCAATGTCTTCTCTGTAGAGAGCATCATCTTTATTATCCTCCACTTTATTATTAAACTGGTGTTGTCCAGCTGTGCTGGTAATCCAGTACACTTCGGAAAGTAAATTTAGTAGTCTAGGCAGGGACACACCTTTCATTTGAGAAATGCAGAAATTCCCCTAAAGTATATCTAGTCTGTATTATGCTGGTTCTCCTGGGGCTAGAAATGATGAAGGACAAGTCAGTGAAAGGCTGTCTATCTGTCTGGAAAGAGCTGACAAGCCTTGAAGGGGTCTAGAAAACAAAATCAAGATGATACAAGCATAAATTGCCTTGGATCTTCCTGGGGTGAATTAAAGAATATGTTATCTTAGGTAACTAGGAAAAAAAGTGTACTAGCATTTTTAATTATTAAAAAAAAAGGCAAACAAATACTCAATGATATCATAAGCAATACTAAAATCTCTCTGCAGCTATTTAAGTCCTTTTTGTTGTAGAAAGTAGCTCTCCACAGCACAGCCAGTCTTTCCACTGAACAGGCTCACCAGGATGGTGATACAAAGGTCACAAAGGACAACAGTCTTATTATTTCAGAATAGGCACTAAATAGCCACTGAAAACCACAGAAGAATAATATATAATTGATCTCAAAATGGAAAGAGATCACAGGGAATGTCAGCATTTGGGAAATATTTTCTAATATTCTAATATGACACCTAGATCAATAGATAAATATCCTCTAAAGAAATGGTAGAAGCTCCAGCAACTGATTGAGCCTGAAGCAAAAGGGCTTGGACAGGGTATTTCTGACGTTCATCTCAGCTATTTAGACACACAGTTTTGGTGCTGTTCCCTTACTGACCTGTTTTCTAGGAGACCTGAGATAAATGTACTCTGTGTCTCTTCTTCTGCTCTCCATATGAGGGAAGGGTTAGCCCACAGGCCTGGCTCAGAGATCTGGGAGTAGAGGAGAGGTTTTTCTGCAGCTGTAAAACAGTGTGAATAATGATAGACTGTTCTTTGGCAGTGGGACAAAACTTACAGTCATAGGTAAGTAAGAAGTCAGATCTCTGTGATCTATGTGATACTGGTTTAGGGGACAAGAACATTCTTAATTAAAAGCTTAATAATGATAATTTTTCATGCAGACATGAGAACAGGATTAATGCTTTATTGGTTGCTTATTAAAATGAGATGTGCCATTATGGAAGTGTAGGAATTACAGTGTTGAGGTCCTTGTGTCTTTGTCTTTGTCTTTCAATTCTGGGAACTTCATGAAGGGAGAAGGGAATAGATACTTTTATTTTCACCCATTCTCCAAGAAAATATTATAGAGATTGGGAATGAAAAATGCTTCTCTGCTCTGCAGGTGCTTGCAGTTCATCTGTGTAATGATCTAAGGCAGCACTTCATAGGTAGAGTCTGGATGCTCCTGTGTGCTGAATCATGGAAAGAAAGAGTAATCTTGCTGGCACTTTGCTTGCCTCTCCATAGATGGTTGGCAGGCTGTCTAAAGTTGCTTTGGGATGCTGGCTACTGCTGACAGTCCTTCTCACAATGTCTACTGCTCAGCAAGGACTGCATTCTTTATATATATATTTTATTATATAAAAGTAAAAGCAAACTTTTTTCCGCTATTCTTTTCCTTTTCCCCATTTTCTTTCTCTGTTTTCTCCCATCCCAGCAAAGGATTTAACATCACCTATATCAGGGCATGTTGGAATAACAGGACAAAGCAACTTTTCCCTCTGCTACTGCCCCATTGGATAGCGAATTAGAAATATTGGTATGTGCTCCTTTAAACAGTACCATTTTAAGGAACCTATGTGGCTGGCAGGAAGAGCATAATGACACTGGGGGTTACAGCCTGACTTTGTACAGCTGTGCAAACCAGCAGCTTAACTTTGGAGTTGGCACTGTGCTCAGAGTTATAGGTAAGGAGCTGTTGTTAACCCCAGCGCTCAATGTAGAGGACACTCAAAAATTTCCCTTGTGTTAATGATACGTAGCATATACACAGATGATTTTAAAATGCAACTAGGAGTGAAAGATAACAAGAAATTATGAAAGTGACCTTGCCTTGATGGGAATAGAGGAACTGTGGTACTTTTACTCTCAGGTGGGTGAAGTCTGTGTGACAGGGAATGCATGAGTTTATGCATGGAAGTGATTGAGCTTTGTGTCAGTGTCTACCATGTGCAGTGTGGAAGACCAGAACACAATGGGCTACTGATCAAACTTTTTTTTTTCAGTTTGTGCTTTTACCAATCCCTTTACTCCATTTCAAGCATGCTTCTGGTTTTCTTTGTCCTTCTAGTAGATTCAGCAGTTTTATCATTATTTATTTCTGTCTCCCTTTATCTTCTACCATCCTCTTTTTTTGTTGCTTGTTTCTTTCTTCCTTAGTCTATTAAATTTCTTTCTATTCTTTTGTTTTCCTATCTGCTTCCATCTCTTCACTCATTAGGTGTTTAAGCTATGAGCCAAAGAATTTTTCAGAGATACTATTAGGATAGGAAAAAATGTAATATGTAGTGGTAGAAGGGAGAAGTAGAATCAATCAACTTCTCTACATACCCACTAAATGGAGAGCAGAGTAGTGCTAAACCCTCTAGGGATAGAGGGCTAAATATATCTATTTAATGCCCAGGTCACCTAAAGTCTGTACAAGCTCACACAGAAGCAGCCCAGGGATCTTTGCAGACCAAGCACTGCTGGTCACAATTAATGCATCATTTCAATGCAAACACAAGGGCTTAGGGGAAAAGATCTCTGCAAGATATTAATTTCTACTAATTCTGCTGCCTCTCTTCCTCTGCAAAGTAGAGAGTGATCAGGAACTGTGGACCTGATTTAACTGAGCCTGAGAGAATTACAGCCTGTCAGTGGCTGGTCTGTTGCCAAGGGAAAGTCTCTTGAGAGATCTCTCGTTCAAGGTCTACCTCTGTAAACAATTTCACTATCTCAAAACACTTCTGTACAAGTGCAGATAGTGTGTTTTTCTCTTATGCCACCAATGGGATAAGAGGTGGTGTTCCCTTTACCAATCATGTTAAACCTGCAGCATAAGACCCTATAAAAAGCTGAAAAGTTCAGGGAATAAATGCCCTTCCTAGCAACTCGTTCAGGTGTGTCTGCTCTGAATGAATCCACGCTTCTACATTGTGTCCAACAGTGACAAGGAACAACACCTACAATTCATAGTGCCTTCATATAAAAAAAAACCCAAAATCATAATTTTCTCTTTGGCTTCATACTTTTCTGTGCATTTTTTTTCCAGCAGCACTCTACAGATCCCATGGGTTTCTCATGCTAGATGAGTAAAAAAAGGGACTCTAATATAGTGTATGGAAAACCCCCTGGCTTTTGGGGTCACTGCCTGGCTCCTGAGTAACTTCTCATGGCTGCCTTGTGCATCCTTTTGACTGAAGTCTGTTCTCATTGGTCTTACAAGCAGGTATTAAACACTTTAGGACAGGGAACAACCTTTGAATTGTGGGTGTATAGAATCTTGCATCATTTTGGGAAGGTGTATAGCCTAGGCTCAGAGCTTCTCACAGCTACAATAACCTAAACATTAAATTACATAAAGTCATGTTTAATGTTCTTAAAGATGGATAGGTTAAGGCACAAGGCAAAACCTGTCCCTGGCAGATTCATGTTACCTGCCTCAAGTGTTCTTCAGACTGTGAGAAGGATCAGCTCCTTCCTGCCTTCCTTGCAGGTCTTCTCTTCCAGAGGGAGCCAAGTAGGGTGCCCCATGAGAGTGTAATTCTGAACACTGCAATGACCATGGTGTCTTAACTCCATCTCCATGTCATGCAGATGTACATCTCTGAATGTAATTCAGTTTGTTGAAGATGTTTGTGCCTTTTCTATTAATACAATATTATAAATACAGAGCTTACAGCAAAACTGGGGAACATTGCAGACCTCCTGTTTGCTCATCAGCTTCTTTGCAGCTTTGTGTTCTTCAGCCAGAGGCAATACAAGAAATTCATGTGCTTGTGCAATTCTGTGGGCAGACCTTTATGTTTCTGTGTAACAAGTGGAAACAAATGCTTCCACTTTCCTGGTATGTCATAACCAAGAGACATTAATTGTTCAGCTGTTAAAAGGCCAGGGATTTCAGGAGTAACACGGCACAGTCTCAGGAGCCCTTTCAGGGGATTGTGATAGAACAGAGTGATGGAGCTGTGTTGCTTTGTGTTTCAGGGAAGGATGATGAAATCCTACCTCCAGCTGTGGCCATCTTTTCCCCATCAAAGCAGGAGATCCAGCAGAAGAGCAAGGCCACGCTGGTGTGCCTGGCCTCTGGCTTCTACCCTGACCACCTGACTCTGGCCTGGAGGGTGAATGGTGTGAGAAGGACCGAGGGGGTGGGGACAGACGAGTTCTCCACACAGAATGGGAGCACCTACTCGCTGACCAGCCGACTGAGGATGCCAGCCTGGGAATGGTTCAACCCTTTGAATCGCTTTGAGTGTGTTGCCAATTTTTTTCACAATGGAACAACGCAGTCAATAAACAAATTTATCCATGGTGATGCTGGTGAGTAAAAAACATCTCTCACTATGCTGTATAAGAACAGAAATCACAAATCAAAAGAGCATGTGCCATGATATGAACCACATCTAGATATATCTTCCATACAGGGTCTTCTTCTGGCACAAATACATGCCTAACTATGTCAGTATTAGCATATGTCTCTTCCCATTCCTGGACCTCTGCACCTACATTACCATTACCCATCTAGAGTTTCTTCAGGCTTTCCACTGAGAAATCTCTGTAGTAGCATAAATTGCACAGCACCATAAAAACAGCTAGTGTAGTAATATGCATTAGCCAGTGTTTTGTAAACTGACACTTCTAAAATCTGTATTGTGTTTGCTTTGAAGAGAAACATGACTTTGTGTTCACTTTTGTCTTCCAGGTTGTGCACTCACAGAAGGTACGTGTGGCTTCTCACATAAGGAGAATTTTGCCTCTTCTCTCAGGCAATTATCTGTGTGTATTTTAATTCCAGCTTTACTGACACTAAGCACAACGTGTGGGAGATATCTGCTGTATGGATAGCTTCTTCTTTCTCATCTAAGTGATTTGTATGTGATATTAAAAATGAAAAAACAAAAAAGGAAGAAAAGGAGGGTTCTTTGGAGGGTTCTTTGTGCATGTTGTATGTAGTTCTGCTTTGGGCTTTTGCTCTCCCATATGATTCCATTTTGAAAATAGAAGAAATCATGGTGCCTTCCTGTAGATTAGAACTTGTTCTTTATCATTTCCTCCAGTCGTAGAAACTGACCTCCATTGGGAATGTTCTTGCTCGGCCAGGAAAGAAATGATCCATTATATGGATGGAATGAATACTTATCCAAGTGTTTCTGTCATCAGGGTTCAGGATATGATATTTCTTAGTGTCAAGTTTCCCTTCCTGAGTCACATTCCCTTCTACACTGCTGCCATATGTGGAGGATACCCATATTAAAAATTACATTCCTTTTCTCTTTGTATACATATTTGCAGACTCTTGTTTTTCAACAACTTCTTTAATGCCTGAGGAATCTTAAGGCTGAGCCAAGACAGAGCTGGTA
>NC_031768.1:86493565-86500863 GCF_001522545.3 Parus major
AGACTGGAGCACAGCAGAATGGAATATTAAGAAAAAATTCCAGCTCAGTCTGGAACACATTAATATGAATATAATTTATTAGGGCATTTGGCAATAATGGCTGCATTTATCAGGGCTGTCAGAAAAACCCCCAGATCACTCTTGTCCTCACAGGCACAGACTTTCAGAGTGGTCATAGCAGAGCTTAGTCAAAGTGAACAGAGAGCAAACTTGGGCATAGGCATTTTGGAGCTTGCAAGCTACAGCGTGAAGGAAGGACACAACACAGTGCTTCTGTGACAGAAAGAATTTGGCAAATGACAGAGACTTCCCTTTTAGACTCTGGAAGCACTGAATTCATATCTCTCTGTCTCTGGAAATTGAGACCAAGGTCAGGAATCCCATCCTCCTCTTTTCCAAGCCTGCTACAAGCCATGTAATTCTCATTCCCACAAACTCCAGCTACTATACAGGTGATTGTGCAAAGAGAGCACTTTAAAAGAGAGACAGATACATATCCGGGCTTGTATAATATCTCCTTTTCTTTCCCTTTAGGCATGAAGTATGTTTAAAGGAAATGTTTTTGTCCATCAAGCTTTTTTTCAAGAGTGTTTTGGACAGAGGATGTTTGTGATGGGGCTGATGCTGAGGTTCAAGGAGAGAAGCACAATTTGGGTCTGCAGAATTCTTTTTATTTCTCATTCTGGCCATAGAGGAGACCACATTGGACAAAGTGATGTCTTCAGGGTGATATTTATCTAAGTCTACTTCTCTAAAATTATTTTAAAGGTAAAGCTACCCCATGACATTGTCTTTTATAACTTTCAAGAAACCCAGCTAGTGAGAATGAAGGGGAGGGTTTTAGGCAAAAAGAGGGGGAAAATCCCAGGGATATATTGCGTAAGACAATCAATGAAGTATGATTCAATTGTGTTGACCTTTTAAAGGAAAGAGTAAAATGGAAGATTAGGGAGAGTAAGAAAATAAGAAAATAAAGACTAAGAGAAGCAAACCAAGAATGTTAGAGATAGTGTAGAAAGAATCCAAGTGAGAGATAGGGAAGAGAATCTAATGCATAGTGGAGGAGAAGCAAAGGGAATCAGGTTGTGTTTCTGTAAAACTGTGTTTGTGGGGACCTTTTCTGTGCACCATGAACTATAAACCCAAAGGATAAGTAAATGTGGAGAGCCTTTCTGGAGTCCTTTCATCCACTTTGCATCTCATTGTTGCCTCATACCACAAGTTAAACTTTGGTTAATTCAGTGGAAGCTCACCCAGGTCTAAATGAAGATCAGAGACATACATTTTATACATAAATGTTTCTTTTGTAAATGTAGGAAAAATGCAGATCAAGATAGGGGACCACTTGTGGAGCTTTGGAAGCAGAATACCTGAGAATGTACTAGGCAGGCAGAAGGAGCAGGAGGCTTAGAGTGGAGGTCCTAAAGGGAGTTTCTGTCTAACACAGAGTCAGTAGCAGAGGAAAATGTCTCTGAAGGCCTCAGCAGAAAATGATACTTCAGAATGAGAGCAGGTGATGTGCCAAAATGTGCTGGAAAATATCTCTTTTAGAGAACAGCAGTTAAATTTTAGCAAAACAGGATGCGGTTTGACATTTTCTCAAAAAACCATTTTGATAGCGCATAAGCCTCTCTTACCACAACAACACCCCTGCTTCTCAGGATGAGGCACAGGATGTGGCTTTCTGTTCACCATTTAACAACTGGGCAGAAAAAGTGATACATAAACGGTCTCCTGAAAGCTGTTGGGTTTTTTGCCTCAGGTTATCTCACAATCTTCTTGTTGCTCAAGTCTGCAGATGGGTCCTGCATGTGCAGCTGCTCTTTCTGTTGTACAACATACAAAAAAAAAGAAAAAAATAAAATAAATAAAAAAAAAAATTGTGGGTTTGGGGGAGCTGCTGACCCGTTTTTATGAATTAAAAAAAAACTAATGCTTTTTCTAGGCATCTCAAAAATAAAAATCATAGACTAGTAGAAAAATTGATGGGAGGGGACTTCTGAAGGTGTCTCAATACAAATTCCTGTTCAAAACAGGGCTAACTCCAGATGTTCAACTCATGTTGCTTAGGGCTTTGTCCAGGTGATTTCTGAATATCTTCAAGGACAGAGATTTGACAAGATCTCCGAGAAACATGTTCCAGTGTGGAAGCATCAATTTTTTGTCTTTTATTTTATTTTTTGTCATTTATGTCTAATCAGAGTTTATCTTGATGCAACTTGTTCCCGCTTGATTCCCACTTGATTGTGCCCTTCTAAGACTATGACTCTGGTCAGGCATTTGGAGTCGTGCAATTACTAATCTTTTAGCTTTCTTCTCTCCATGAGGAACAAAATCAATTCACTCAACCTCTCTCATGTTTCTGCTCCAGTCCCTTGATCATCTTAGCCACGGACCCTCTGCTGCACTCCACAGTTTTATATCTCTGTTGTACTGGGGCTGGGGTAGGGCAGGAATGTGTGTGGACCAGAGAGGTGGTATTCCAGATGTAGTCTAAAGAGTGCTTCAACATGCTAACTGCACCCTTGCTAATGCAACCAAATTGCAATTACCCTTCATTGCTGGAAGGGCTTGCCACCTACTCATGTTTAATTACTTTTCTGCAAAGTTATTCTCCTAGCAGATCAGCTGATATTTACAGAATTCGCATAAAAGATATTTCACATTCTCTCCAGACATGTGCCTGTAGTCCAATAATTCCTGTCCCGATGAAGAAACACTGCACAATAATCACAAATTGAAAATTTCCTTTGAAGTTCAGTATCTGCATGTGTGGTAATACTCCTTTGCCCTACAACATTTACAATATAATCTGACATAGTTCAGACTGGGATAAGAATATTATCACAGTGTGGATGCTATGTCTATTTATGGAATGTTCCCATTCTACATCCTTTATTTAAACCTTTCCAAAACTGGAAACGCAACAATATTATTATTATTTTTTTTATTTTTTTATTTTTTAATTTCAGAACTATAACTAGAAAGCAGGTGACTTTTATGCATCACAAGAACCTTGCTTAGTGTTTTTTTGGTTTAGAACAATTTAAGACAATTTGTTATATTATCATGAAAGGCTTACACCAAAGAGTATTTCAGGATATGACTAACCCACTGCATCAATTACACTATCTGGGAGAATGGTGGTGATGGAAAGACACTGGTTAGTCTTTTTGTGTGACATGAAAGAGTCTTTGTGCCAAACCAGAAATATCCTGTCAGGGAGAGGTCTTGCAGTATATAAATTTACGTTCACGTCCTGTTTGTTCATCCCTCTATATTTTTGTCTCCAAAATATGGATGCTTTCTAAAGCAGTGTTCATATCAGGACTTAGCTCACCCTCAGAAAGACCAACAAGGCCTTGAGAAACACCACAAATTTGCCTTGGATAAAAAAAACCCTCAGAACTCAGCCACAGAGAGAAGGAATCAACCAGATTAATACTGAATATTGCTGTTTATTGAGTTGTGAGAGAGATAAAGAGGTAGCTGTGACACACATAGTGGTATGGGATTCACTATGCAGCCAGAAGTAAACTCCATAGTCAGAACAATTTCTGAACAAATGAAAATCTACTTGTTATTTTTTCTTGAATGTGAATATATTCCACGTTTTGTACTATTTGACTACCTGCCTTTCCACTATATATTCTCCAAATACATACAACTTTTCAGATTTTTGTCTATGCACTGGCAAGCCATGGTAATGACTTCTCTTTTGTCATTTTAATCCAGTCTGTTGCATATTAGTTCTGTTTAGATTCTATTCCTGCATCATCTTTTGTTCAGACTCCTTCTCATCACCATTGAAAATGGTAATTCTACTGTTTTCTTGTGATTAGGGTAACCTTTCCAAGCACAGTGAAAAATATTGTGGTTCAGGAAGGAATGAGAGTGCCCACAGAGGTGACTATCTAAAGTATTTCAGACTTGTGTATGTCAAGCAATTGTTCCGTGTCAGGTAAGAAATGTCTTAGGGGACAATAATTTGTGTCAACTACAATTTACATTTCCTTTATTTTATATCTGCATTTGGTTAACTATCTTTATTGATTGTTCTGATGAGATGGAGTATAATTTGTTGATCAGGAAAGAGGAGCTCAGCAATTAGACCACACTTCAAATACCTATTTTGCCTTGGTCTTATTTCTTCCTATTCTTGTTCCACCTCAGTAACATCTGTTTTGTGAGTAGGTGACTGCCCTACACACCCTCTTCCTGTGCTGAGAGCAGCTTCAGAGAGAAGGTGATGAAAGGGGAGAGGTTTATGTAAAGAAAGCAAGTGACTTTGAAGTGTTGTGTCCAAACTACTGGCACAGAAGTAGATGGCTGAGTGGTTCAGGTTCACAGACAAAATATCCAAATAGAATTCTGCAAGGTCTGGCCGGTTAGCTTGGAATCCAGCTGGAATGTCACCCACTTGCTTTTGATTTACACCATAGGAATAATAAATCAATTGCATTGCCTTCCCTGGCTGCTGCAGAAACCAGTACATAGAATTGTGTTTATCATTTTGACTGCATTTCAGAGTAGCTTTCTCATCTTCTCTCACCACAAGACTTGGGGTTTGGGTGATTTCAGCTCCTGTAAAATGGAATAAAACAAGAACACAGTAAAACAAGTAAGCCACATTCTCCCAGCAGCAGAGAAGATATTATTAAGGCTCTACTGATTCCTTACTTGCTCTGAAGAAGTATATTGTCACACACAGAGCCGTCCACATCCTCATTTCTGCCTCGGGAGTCAGTGAACCTACCCTGTACAGGACTATACATCCGCTTCAGCTGCTTCCCCTAAACCAATGGCAGAAATCTCTGTAACAGCTGCATCTACACTGGAAAACAAGCTCCCTCCTGCAAGATTTTAAGCAAACACTTTATTTGAAGTGCATGTGTTGAAAACACAGAAAAATTCAACCTGACTCACCTGGAAGCTTTTCACAACCTACCAATGAAAATTGTGGGTTTATTTACCCTTGCATGTCCTTTTTTACCTTTTGATATTTTGTTTCCAGAATAAACCAGAAAATGCTTAGTGCAACCAAATAATGTGCTTTCATTTTATATTGGTAACTGATGGATCTTCTCTTTTGGGAAAAATACAATACCTATGCTCAGACCTTAATTTGTTTGCTTCCTTCTCCACCCATTAGAACAAGCATGCATGATCTTATTTTGGGAAGAGCTTTATATGGGAGCCTGTCGCAGCCTTAGCACACAGCAAAAATGAAGGAAAAGTGGGTTATTCCTGAAGTAAATATCTAACAACTTCTTGGCCAGCAGTACCTGTACTAATTACAAGTGCATCTTGCAGGATCCAGAGTGATACCACAGATTCTGACATAAACTTTTAACCTGATTTAAGAAGACTGATTGCTGTCTACCATGGTATTTTGGAAGCACATTGGGAACCATCACAGTACTCATAATTTGCCATTTATAGCTTTGAAGTGTGGCCCCCAGAGGCCAGCGCTCAGATAAAGCAACACAAGATCTGTGCCACTGAAAATATTCTTTCTTACTTAAGTGAAAGGGTACCATCTGGTGGAGTGAGGGGGTGTTTGCAGTTATCCTTAGAGGATTATTTTTCACAGATCTTTATTTTTATTTTTGCTTTGGCAGATATTAATGGAACTAATGTACCAGAGATATATGTGTCTGTCATTAAACTAGAGACTGAAATGCTGCATTGAGAGTGCTGACTCACAAGTACACAGGTTCTTTATCTGGACAAGAAAAATACCAGAGGTGATATTGAGAATGGGATTTCAAAAACGTAATGCAGATGAGGAGGGGAGCTAGTGTGTGTAGCAGCTGATGAAGTTCCTAATTAGATATGCTGTAAAAATTGTCCTAATATCCAGGTAAACAGGATGGAAACTTTTCGCTCACAACAGTTTTCCTCTGGGTTTTACATGGTACAGGGGGCAGAGGAGGGGTCTACAGCAAAAAGATTATAGGTAAAATATAAACATTATAGGTAAAACATTTCAGAACAATATCTAGATTCAAATCCCATGTTGTTGTTTCAAGACAGAATCTCAAAATCCAGACAAAACAGCTCTCTAGTGCACTGTCCTGTAGGGTATCACAAAGGCATGAATGACTAATGTTTTTCTGCTGCATAGAAAATACAAATTAACCACTCCAGTGGTTAACTCTAAGTGTTCAAGTGTGGGCAGTTGGTGGGAGAGACCTCATCACCTAATCCTGGCACTGAGTTTGTTGGGAGGTTGGTCTTCCCGATGAAGTTCTAAAAATAAAGGCATCAAAATGTCTTGCTGGCACTCTGAGCATAATATGGTGAAAATCCATTCACCTAATCATCAGCTCAGTGCTGTGATAGGCTTGTTTTCTTCTTACTGGGAGCAAACACGTGTAACATGGGCTTCACTCTCAACAAATGTCATGATTAATCTTTGAGCCATGTTTCTTTTTTTAAATTTTTGTGCGACATTGAAATGACAAGATATGGAAAAAAGAAAAAGTTATTGCTAGCAAAATTAATAGAACTGATCCTGTAAATATAAATACATCTTTCAGGAAAAAAATTAAATTACACTATAAATTTAAAAATATTTTAAAATTTAGAAAAAATACCACACTTTCTTTTCTTTTATATTTTTTCTTCTTTTTTTGTTGGAAGAAAATTATTTGTTCAAATGCCCTGACTATTACCCTGTCAAGAAAAAAGACAAGATGAAATGTAGAAAACATGGCCTTTTTTTTTTTTTCTCAATTTGTCAAATTTATTTTAAAATTAGTTACCTTTGTCACCTTCCAGTCATGAGTATCAGGAACATTTTACATGAAAGAATACTCACTCCTCTCTGTAAATCAGCTGTTTCAGACTTTTGTTTTCACTTTATTTTTATTTTAAAAAGACATGATAACAGTAGTTAGTATAATTTGCATATTCCATAATCTCTTCTCTGGTCAGTTCAATGTCACACAGCACTTTTGGTGTGGATGAGTTACACAGAGATATTTCCAAGTGGGTTTCAGCGTGGATTTTGTAACATCCAGAGATGTTGCAAAAATATTTATCTCATAAATCAGGGGTGTCTTAGCTCTCTTCATTGTCAGAAATTTGAATGCTACTATTATTCAGGCCTGAATGACAGGTTTTCTTTCAGGAGATCCCAAACTCCTTGATGGTGCCTCTTTCAGAACCCTGTGTGTTGCTCTGAGGGGGTCACAGAAGTTTCAGCACGGCACAAGATTGCTGTCATTGCAATTAAGCCACTGGCAATGTAGGTTTGGTTCTGTAGCCCTCCTACTCAGGCTTAGAATTTCAAT
>NC_031768.1:86501003-86504053 GCF_001522545.3 Parus major
TTTTCTTTTCTTTTCTTTTCTTTTCTTTTCTTTTCTTTTCTTTTCTTTTCTTTTCTTTTCTTTTCTTTTCTTTTCTTTTCTTTTCTTTTCTTTTTCTTTTTTTTTTCTTTTTTTTTTTTTTTTTTTTTTTTTTTTTTTTTTTTTTTTTTTTTTTTTTTTTTTTTTTTCATTTGAACCAGTTTTAAATTCTTATTGAAAATATAATGGAATTAAGGAATGGACTCCTTATCACAGGAGCATCCATTGGTGAGGGTGGAAGGGAAAGAAACTGGCCTACTGACAGAAACTTAGTCTGTCCAGCTACTCACAATGGTAAGCAAAGTAAAGGAGATTATTTTTTTGCTGTTGAAGGACCTGTATGTGCTCGGTCATACTGAAGGCTCCTGGCACTGTAAAGCACCTCAATATTTTGGGGTTTCCTTTTTTTCTGATAAAGTGTTTTTGTGCTCAGTCTAAACTTCCACTTCTTTTGCTGGCTGCACTAAAACGTGCTGTCTCAACTCCCTGAACTGGCTGCTGGAAGCAGTAAATGCAAGGTTGTCTCTGTGCCCCTCCTGGTGGAGAATCAGAGAATTCACCTGAAAAAAAAAGAAAAGAGGGAAGGAATAAAACACACAAACGAACAAACAAACAAAATCAGAGAAAGTGTTCTCATGCACAGCAGATCATTTCTGTTCATGTATTTAGTAAATATGGTAATAAAGAGAAGAAGCAATGGCTACCCAAGTATCTTTCTTTCCTTGAACATCACTGATCTCAGATAAAAAAGCTACAGACCAGTTGAATTACATACCATTTCAGACCTTCCATCTTCCACTGCCATTTGTCTTAACCTTAATCTTATCCCTAATTTGCTCCAGAATTCGCATACAACACTCTTACAGATTACTTCCATTGTCCTCTCTTTCCATCTTCTTGTTTTTCCTCTTCCTCAATTAAAACTTATCATTTCAAAACAAGTTTTCTGTGCCTGTGCCACCTACATGGCCCTTTGGCATCAAGGCCTGTCAAACCTCACAGCTTTGATCAGACTGTACTTTTGTACAGATAACAAAGCAACCTTTTAAAATTTCCACTACCAGACCTTCAGATTATTACTTTTTGTCATCTTGTGTTTAAGAACACAAGAAACTCTCAGGCTTCCCCCACCCACTCATCTGATCTACACAACCTCGTAGTGCAAATTCTACCCTCTGTTCTTTCAAACACACAGAGTAAGAGGAATTATACTGAAAGCCTTCTTCTATTTGGCAATCAACACCAGAATAAAGCACATTCTCACGTTCATCCAGGTTTAGTCTTTCATATCTCGCTACTCAGAAGCCCTGAATATCCTGTCCTGCAGGACTGATGATTCCTTGGGCAGCTGATCACAACTCCTATTAGTCTGCCTCCTATTTTAGCTGCCAGCATCAAGCATGTTGCAGCCCTACTGATCTTTTCCTTCTCACTAATAAAGCAGCCTGTGAGTGCTTTAGAAAGGAGAACCAGTGGGAGAACGGGCAACATAAGAAGTTGAATAGTAAAAGAGAAAGGTAGGCATAAAGCTATGCCCTCTTGACTATTAACAGTGCAACTACTTTGGTGAGAGGGAAGATAGAACTGGAAACAGCAGACAGGAGACCAGCAGGTATACAACCTCACCCAGAAGAGAGATAGGTGGAGGCTGAAATAAAGAGAACAGAAAGTCAAGGAAAGGATGTTTAGTCTACTTGCAATGCTGTGTACCGAGGTGCAGCAATTACAGCTGCTTGTCCTTCACCTAAGCAATGCTTAACATTCAAGGTATTGATTTTGAGTATATCTGCTGTCAATGCAGTCAATAAAATACTTTGCAGAGGAAGCAAAAGCTATAGACCTCTAAATTCTCATGTAAGTAAAGAAGCATGCTTTACAGCACAGCTGCAAATAAAACCTAAAGGATGCTGGCTGCCACACGTTTTTGAGTAGAAGATACTGCTCATTAACTATTCAACAGTTTACTGAAACACCAAGGAAAGAAGACAAGTCAGCAAAATCTTAAAACCAGCCTGAAACTGGTTTTTATCATATGGTGATAAAAGTATTTAATTGCAGAGTTTTCTTTCTAGCACATCTGTACAAAATCTCACATATAACCACCAAGCAAAATTAATTTCTTTGCTGCCAATCTTATCCATATGATTAAAAAAAAAACCCCAAAAAACCAAAACACCACACCAAAAAAAACCCCCAAAACATTTGACTTTGCAAACAACATAAAAATAACATATAGTCAGGCAGTGAATAAAGTGAGAGTAACATTCTGGCAGGACCAAGAAACATAGCTTGTATTCTGGGATGGTAGCAGGACTATATAGGAGAAGGAAGAAATCTTTCTGGCTGATGATTCTACAATGCAGAGGTATAACCCTACAGTGTTTATGGTAGTTTTAATTAATGATGTAACTATATATTTGGTAACAGAATGTGATTAAAAAGAGTACTACTGTATCTATATCACAAGTATCAATTTTTTCACTGTTCAGATGATTCCAAAAATATTATTACATACTGGCTAAAATTGACTAGAAGTTGATTCTGTGACCAGTTAAACATGGAGGGGAAGGAGGGGCTAAATCTGAGTGACATTAACAACATTTTTTGTAGTTTGAGGAGCATGATCTGTCAGGACACTTTCATTGTGCAACAATGTACACAACCCCTGTTATATTTCATAATTCTTATCACATCCTGAAGAAAGAACTCATGCAGTTAGTTATACTTGCTTGAACTTCTTCTCTGGGAAAGAAGACGGTAACAATAAATAGCAGTTAGCTCCATAAACACCCTTATTTGTGGTGATATTTGATGTGTTGGTAATCAAAGTACTTCTTCAAGAAAAAAAATCTCACAACACCCTCTGGTTGGATCTGTCCTTATCTCAACTATTCATGCCCCACTTTGGCAAAAAGGACTGTCACGGGTTTAAGCTCAGTTGGAGATGAAACAGCACAGAGCCACTCACCCCCCTCCTTTCCCCTCCACATCTTCCCCAGTGAAACGGGGAGGAGAATCAAAGTCAAATTTGT
>NC_031768.1:86504143-86505763 GCF_001522545.3 Parus major
AAGAATAAGAATAAGAATAAGAATAAGAATAAGAATAAGAATAAGAATAAGAATAAGAATAAGAATAAGAATAAGAATAAGAATAAGAATAAGAATAAGAGTAAGAATAAGAATAAGAATAAGAATAACAACAACCAATGAGTGATGCACAATGCTATTGCTCACCACGCTCTGACCAATGCCAGACCTCACTACCCAACCCCAGACTGGCTGTGCTTCCATGAACTCCCCCAGTTTAAATACTGGGCATAATGTTCTGTGATGTGGAATATCCCTCTGGTCAGTTTGGGTCCGCTGTCCCAGCTATGCTCCCTCCCAGCTTCTTCTGTGCACCTCCTCACTGGCAGAGCACGAGACATAGAAAAAGAAAGAAGTCCTTGACTCAGGATAAACACGACTTAGCAAAAACCCAAAATGTCAGTGTGTTACCAACACCATTCTCTTTCCAAATCCAAAACGCAACACTGCAACAGCTAAAAAGAAATTACCCCAGCTGAAACTGGGACAATAAAGTACAAGTAAACTTCACTATTCCACTTGAAAACTTGAGTACCTAAACTTTTTCACACAGAAAGACAAAGGATTTTCAATAAGCATTGATAAACTTCCATAACTAAGATAGATATGAGCTTCTCCATTGCTTTAACACTGTTGACTTTAACAAATATACGTTAATCCACAAGTATATTTGAAAAACCCTTATTATATTTTCTTTAGAAGCTTTTGAAGCTGTTTAGTGAAGCTGGAAGAGTTTGGGAAGTGTCAGGAAAATTAATCCACAAACACCAGAGGTTTATGTCCAAAAAGGAGACAGAGGAGTCCTTTTACTTTATTCAAATAAAGGGAGAGGCCATGGGGCATTCCCCTGGGGTCTCTCAAATTTTTGGAGGACTTTTTAGCCTTGTTTTTATCCTAATTTCCCAGCTCCATATCCCTCTCTCTTTCCCCACTGGCTGAGGTACTTGAGAGGTACAGACTTCCCAGAATACCTAATACCTGAGATTCCCGTCTAATGTATAACCCTCCCTCTTAATTTTTAATTCTTATGGAATTTATGGGTTTTCCCCATTGTTTCTTTCATCTTTCAGTGCCCAATTTAATTTATCAGCAAACATACAGTTTGTTTGTAAAGGCAAATATCTTTTTTTTTTTCCATTCATCCATCAGTGGAACCCTTCCCAATATTTCTTTTATCTCTCAGTGCTAGTTTTATTTACCAGCAGACCCACAGCTTGTTTATAAAGACAAAGCCATCATTCCACTCAGAAGCAATGTGATTATAGGAATAAACCTATGTTGATGTACATGCAAAATGTGATGACACAATTTTCTCTCAAACTATGATAAAAAGTTGGCATCAAATGCATGGCAACAAATTAGTATATGCAGAGAAGTAGGAATATAAAAAACTAGAAATCAACTAATCTCTTCTTTCTTCAGTTGCATACAATGATTTAAGAAGAACTAGGCTGAGTTTCTACCAGCAGTACAGCTAAAGGCTGTTTTCCTATTCATATTATTCACTATAGTTAAATCTGTATTAAGATACTCCAAAAGAAAGCCGAAGTCAAAGTTTATTAATGTTAAAAAACTGATATTATTTTTGTTAAAACCCACAAA
>NC_031768.1:86506053-86530860 GCF_001522545.3 Parus major
GCTCTCTGGGCTCTGCTGCCCAAAGTCAGTAGAGACATTTAAACCCATTTCAAAAACTTAACACCCGTACCTTCATCCATCAAACTGTTTGTAAAGACATCAGTTTTTCCCTCATAATGCAGACCATGGCAGATGTTATTCATAGCCTTGTTTTTTCTTCTTGAAAATTTTCAACATTCTTCTGTCCCTAAAACAAGTTCTTATGCATCATTTACTCTTTAGTTTTCCTCAACCTGAGGAAAAATGTCAAGTATTTCTAGAAAAGACTGCAGATGGAACAGCATTAGGATATACTCAATGTTTTCAGGTGATGTCAAATTAAATGCCTGGTCATGGTCCCTTGGGATATCTCAAATTTACAGAATAAAATAGCTGTGATCTAAACTTTATTTCATGAGCTCATAAAGAAATGCAGCCAGTCTGACAAACAGGGGCTCAACCCCCTTTTTTCTAGACTAGGCTATCACAGGAATTCACTTATGCAGCATTCAAATCATACAGTTTCAAATCTTAGAACCCATAATTGTTAATTCATGCCCTTACAAGGGAAAAGAAACCAATTCATCATCTAGCCGATTGTGAGAATATTCATCTTTCTTCTTCCATCATGCTTCGGGCATCCTTGCCCCAAATCCAGTCCCAGCAATCCAGCTGCTATTGTGTCTGCTCCAAATGCATTCTGAGCAAGCTGATAGTTTTATATCTTCCAGTCTGAAGGTTTGGTGTAAATCATTTTCATAAATTAGCAGATTGTGCAGAAAGTGGCAGACGGCGAGGATGGCTGCAGGTGCCAGCGATCTGCAGGTGACAATGGCTGCATAATGGCCCTTTCCCCTTTCTGGGCACCTGTCCTGCCTACTGATGCTCTCTCCTTGACCCTGTGTCTGCCCCCAGCACTCATCAGGCCATAGCACGAGCTATGCCAGCCAGCTCCTGAGCAGGATTTTTAGTGAACAGGCACAACGCCTAAACAAAATTTAAGAACAACCTGTTCCCTATTCATTAATAAAATCTCAGTGCAGGGTGAGTCAAAAGAAATTGTCCCTCCCACACATAATTAAACTGACTGTGAGCTGATCCTATTTCCCCTTCCCCTAGGGCATGAACACACTTGAGGGCTCACCTTTCCCTGGATTTCCCACTGATGAGCATTCCTTAGACTGAGGTGGATGAACCACATTCCATACATCCTGAAAATGCAGATTTTAAGAACACTCTTAATGAGAAGGCAGTTTTATATTCTCTAAACATATTTATATTATTTATAATCTTATTTTTATATGTAAAATGACAATGAAAAAGCATACAAAACTTATCAGAGATATTGGGAGAACAAATATCAATTAAAAGCCTTTTTATCAACTCAGAATTTTCTTTGGAACTTGGGAGTAATTGTACTTGTAATCTGAAATAAAACCTCAGAAAAAAACTTTACTAATGAGGAGTTCCTTTTTCATTCGGCTTCCAGGATTAACAAAAGGTAAACACCCTGTATTTACCAGGAAGCAGTCCGGGGCACCTCCCTTCAGAGAGGGTGGGAAGTGCCAGCTGAAACCAGCACAGCCCTGCTCAGCTGGCAAAGAGCTCTGTGCAAGAGCTGTGTTTGTGGGGCTCAGCATGAGGCTCCAGGCAGCAGCCACACACCTCTTGTGTAATTGCTGATAAAGTCCTTGTGCTCTCTGGGAGCTGCTTGTGCAAGATGTTGTGCAGGATGATGTGCACATGTTTGTGCAGGATGCTCGCACTATCTGGAGCAGCGCGCACCTCCAGCGCTGGGAAAGCTTCCTCACGGGCTGGCTGCTGGTTCATAGCAGCTGCAGATTTCCAAGAAGCTGGACTGATGGCCCCTGGAGTTGAAAAACTAAACAGGAAGGCTACCAAAAGGTCTGAGAGCACTCATCTGAAAGATGGAGGAAAAAAAGACAAGACACACCTCTTGGTCCTGACAGCTCCAGTGTGTTCCTACATTCAGCAGCTGTAAAGAGAAACAACAACAACAACAACCATGTCAGCATTTTCCTGTCCTGCAACTGCACTGATGTCAGCAAGAGATATCAGGCACTTCAAAGCCAGATGTTCTATCCGTTGCCTGGATTTTATTTTTCTCTACAAAACCTTCCTTCTTCCAGTCTCCATTTATTTATTCATCTGGATTTGTTATTTGGTAATGATGTGGCTCTCACTTTCCCTCCTTTTACTAGACTCGCCCTTTATTCCCAGTTCCCCCTCTTTAATTATTTTTTCAATTTCCTGAAAAAATTGAAGTTAATACTTTTCCTATGGTGAGTTATTCAACATTCCACTTCCACAGAACCATTTTACCAGAGAATTACTGAAAAACTGGTTATTAAATCAGTTCCATTTTCCTGGAGTATTCCTTTTATGAGTTATGTTCCATCTTTGAAAGAAGAGATAAATGTACCTTAAACATGATTTTTTCACATTAATTTCTGTTCTATACATTTTTTCACATTTAACATTTCTGTTATTTACAGTCTTTCACATTAATTTCTTTGAGTATAGGATGCTGAACCCTGAACCAACTGCATGAACATCTTTGCATGTGGCAACTTCCTCTTCTCTTGAAAGACTGGCTTATAACATTTATTGATTTAGTCTTGCTCTGGCAGTAGCTCAGTCCAGGAAAATTAAGAATTTCAGCAGTTCATTAAAAAGCACTTCATATCAAAGGAATGACAGGAAGTCAGTAGGTAGAAATAGCAGACTCCTTGACTATCACAGACTCATTGTAAGGCAGATTGACACAGGCTGTGCTTCAGGATAAATGTGAATGAGAAGGAAAGATTATCTTGTAGAAAGCAAAAGTCAGGGATTAAGGTCTGTCCCTAGGACACTGAGGTAGAAGCAAGACATTAGGCTAATTTATTTATGGAGAAAAAAAAGCAAATCCACCTTACTGCGGACAAAACAGCTTTACTTTCTTTACAGGCCACAGTTTAAGAATGACCCTCAAATAGAATCTTGCATTTATCAGAAGTCACAGCATTTTCTTGAAGCTATTTTTTTTTCTCTCTGAGACAGAGAATCCTTAGTCAAGGATGCAAACTTGCAGTTACAGACAGAAATCTTTCAACCACATCCTTGTTGTTCTTGTTGAATGTGAAACCAGAAAGCACCTCACTACAAGCAGCCTACATTACCTGCTTTAGGAGAGGTGTCCTCTTCCTCATCTGCATTTTTGTGCCCAGACAAGCCATTTGCTGTGTCCTCTCTCAGCAGACACTTAATCAACTGTAACGAAGCAACAACTGCACCACACATTTTGCATGCACATATCTTATGTATTTATTTATTTTGTTTTTTTGTTTGTTTGTATGACCTGTCCAATCTTGCTGCGAAGCAAAGCTGCAAGTTTCCCATTTTTTCTTTTCCCCAACCCCACACCCTGAAGCTCTTTATTGTTCCACTTGGTTATACTTCGTCAAAACAGTTAATCTTTTTATGCAGCAAGACAGCTGCAGTGCAGGTGAGATAAAACTACGTATGGGTCCTCAGAAGCCTGACTCTAATTGATAGACTTTGCAGAAGTAGTTCCATGACATTTTCCATAAAACTGGCAGGTTTTTTTAAGATGACATAGCCCTGCTCCTGCCTGTACAAGGACTGATTTATTGTCCCAGTAATGCTAATGGGATCTGAGAAAAATGTCTGTATTTTAGCAAATTAACATAGCCGCTTGTGTCAGTGGCAAAAACCTTAAGCTGGCCTTTCCTGAATGACACTGCCTTTAAAATGGTCCCAAGCATTTATGCAGCAACCCAGCGGTCACAAAGCAGGAGAGAGCCTTTAGAGGAGCCAGCAGAAAACTGCCAACGTGAGAACAGGCAAGTAGTAAATATGGTCCACCCATCTTACCAACAACACAGGTGAAGACCTTCTCACAACATAGTTTAGACAAGGGAATGTGTGCCGACATTTGAGTTAAAATACAGCTTTTGGGGCAAAGGGACAGAAACTGCATTGGAGAGTTCAGGTGAGCTTGTCTAGCACAACTAAAGCTTATTGGTGCACTCAGGACCCTGGCTGTCTTGGCTGACAGGAATACAGCTTCAACAAGCATCACAGAGGAAATCATAGGCTCAGAAATAAAAACACTTACTAAACCACCTGTAGCATCACACTGTGTCAGTAGGATAACGATGACTTTAAACAGTGAGTACTCATTGCTTCAAGATACTTTCTGCAGCAGAGAAAAGCCCTTCAGGGTAGCAGTTAATGATTAGTGATCAGTCACACTCACTCAGAATTCATGAGTATCCCTGAAGTGCTAGGGATTACGTAGGTAGTATCAAATTACTTTCCCTACCGAGTTCAGTACCCTGAACTGCAGCGCTAGTAAGGACCCAGAAAAGGAAAAAGACAGTACTTTCCCAAGGTGGGGCTTTTTTTTGTTTGATTTTTTTTTTAATTTCATGGAACTTCTAACATTTGCCTACTCAATGCTTTCGTGCCCCGGCTCTGCTGAGCGCCAGGGGCTGGGCCGGGTTCGGGATGCAGTACCGGCTCTGACCACCGGGCGGCACTGTTCAGCCGCAGAGCCGCAGCCGCAAAGCCGCCCGCCTCGGCTGGCTTAGCACCCGGGGAGAGCTCCGTGTTCTCCCGAAAGAGACGGAGGAATCCCAGGCTCTCCCGAAAGAGACGGAGGAATCCCAGGCTCTCCACGCCGTATCTGCGCCCTCTGTCCAGACTGCAGCGCGAAGAAAAATTCATTGCTTGTTCCCAAACACGTTTGCCGGCTGTTTTCCTGAGATCTAGTTCAAAATTGCACTCCCCGTTCCATGGTTTCCTTCAATTCTTTTTCGTACCTTTTTCACAAATCTTTGCCCTCTCTGTTTGTGGCCTGGACTCTAATACATACAAACGGGGGGATGAGAGGCTGGAGAGCCCTGTGGAAAGGGATATGAGGGTTTGGGTTGATGGTGAGTGGAACATAAGTCAGCAATGCCCTGGCAGCCAAAAGGGCCAGCTGTGTCCAGGGGTGCATCAGGCACAGCATCGCCAACCAGGCAAGGGAGGGGATTTTCTGCTCTGCTCTGTATTGATGTGACCTCACCTCAAGTTCTGTGTCCAGTTTTGGGCACCATAGTGTAACAGGAACATCAGATTATTAGAGGGTGTCTAGAGAAAGGCGACTAAGATGATGAAATGTCTCCAGAGCAAGAGGTCACTTGGTTGGTTCAGCCTAAAGAAGGCTGAGGAGTGGCCTACAGCTTCCTCATGGGGTAAATAGAGTGGGAGGTGCTGATCTTCTCTCTCTGGTGATCAAAGATAGATAGTACACGGGAAAATCTGGAATCATTAAGGTTGAAAAAGACCTTTAAGATCATAAAATCCAACCATAAACCCAACAACACTGCCAAGTCTGTCTCTAAGACATGTCCCTAATTGCCACATTTGCACATCTTTTAAATGCCTCCAGGCAGAGATGGTGACTCATCCACTTTCCTGGACAGCCTGTTCGAGTGCTTGATAAACCTTTTGGTGAACAAATCTTTAATTTCCAATCTAAACCTGCCCCAGCACAACTCGAGGTTGTTTCCTCTTCTCCTGTTGCTTGTTACATGGAAAAATAGACCCACTCCCACCCGGCTACACCCTCCTTTTAGGCAATTGTGGAGTGTGATAAGGTACCCCGAGCCTCCTTTTTTCCAGGCCAAACAACCCCAGCTGCCTCAGCAGCTCCTCACAGGGCTTGTGCTCCAGACCATTCCCCAGCTTTGTTGCACTTCTCTGGCCTCACTCCAGCACCTCAATGTCTTTTTTGTAGTGAGGGGCCCAGCACTGAACAAAGGATTCCAGGTGTGGCCTCACCAGTGCTAAGGAGATAGGGGATGACCACTGCCCTTGCCCTGCTGACCACAGTATTGATCATACAGGCCAGGTGCCATTGCCCTTCTTGGCTACCTGGGCACACTGCCAGTTCCTGTTCAGCCACACCCCCAGGTCCTTTCATGATGGCCTTTCACATTCCTTTCACTCTGTTCCAAGCTTGTAACTCTGCATGTTGTGACCCAAGTGCAGGACTCCACACCTAGCCTTACTGAACCTCACACAACTGGCCTCAGCCCATGGATCCAGCCTGTCCAGATCCCTCTACAGAGCCCTCCTGCCCTCAGCAGATCCCACCCAGCCTGGTGTCTCCTGCAACCTGACCGAGGATGCCTTTGATCCCTCTGTCCAGATCATCAGTAAAGATATTAAACAGGACTGGCCCCAGTACTGAGCTCTGGGGAACCCCACTGGTGACCAGCTGCCAACTGGACACAACTCCATTCTCCACCATTTCCTGGGCCCAGCCATCCAGCCAGTTTTTAACCCAGTGAAAAGTGTACCTGTCCAAGTGATAAGCAGCCAGGTTCCCCCAAAAAAATGTGGGAAAAGGTGTCAAAGGCTTTACTGAAGTCCAGTAAACACCCACAGCCTTTCCCTCCTCCACTAAACAGGTCACCCTGTCATGGAAGGAGATCAGGTTGGTCAAGCTGGACTTGCCTTTCCTAAATCCATGCCAGCTGGGCTTGAATCCTTGCTTGCCCTGCACATGGCTGTATGATGGCACTGAGGATGAGCTGCTCCATGACCTTCCCAGGCACTGAGTTCAGCCTGACAGGTCTGTAGTTCCCTGGATCTTCCTTCTGGCCCTTCTTTTGGATGGGCATCACATTTGCCAACATCCAGTCAAGATGGTGCCTCAGGTGGATCCCATCTGGACCCAAAGCCCTGTGTGTGTCTGAGTGGTGCAGCAGGTCACTGAGCATTTCCATTGGATTAGGGGAGCTGCATTCTGCTCCCTGTCCCTGTCTTCCATCTCAGAGAGCTGGGTACCTGAAGAAGAACTGGTCTTGCTATTGAGGACCGAGACAAGGAAAGTCTATCATGTACCTTTTCCTCATCCTTTGTCACTACACCATCCTTTACTGGATACTTAGCACCACAGCATCCAGTAAAGGATGGAGATTCTCCTGAGCCCTCCATTTGTTGCTGATGTATTTAAAAAGACATTTTTATTGTCTTTTCAGTCCAGTGAAATTATATGAAGCTGTGTTAGGGGAAGTTTACATTGGACATTAGGAAGAATTCCTTCACTGAGAGCACTGTTGGTCACTGGAACATGCTCCCCAGGGAAGTGGTCTTGGCCTCAAGCTTGTTGTGAGTTCAAGGAGCGTTTCATTCATATGGTTTAGATTTAGGCAGTCCTGTGAGGAGCAGGGGGTTGGGCTCAATGATCCGTATGGGTCCCTTCCAGCTCAAGATATCCTGTGATTCTACAATTCCATGATTCAGGCTGATAAGCAGGGGAGCTGATGTGATTGTAATAGATTACTTCAAATATGATGAAGAGAAGCAGTTATTCATTGCTTTTGTTACCTTCAGGGTGCTTACTCACCTTCTGCAGCTGTGCTGCCTAATGCATAGGGGGTTTACTCTTTGCATGTTAGCCCGTGGCTAAACCTGTTGACTTCACATCTCCACACCCCCAGTGCTTTCCAGATTTACTCAACTAGGGCATTTCAACAATTTCTGGAGGAATTTTCAGGTTTAGCTTTATTTTCTTGCATAGTTTCTTAGTGATTTTCTTTCTTTCTTTCTTTCTTTTTGCAGCTTTATTTTTGGTGCCAAGAGAACAGTTTCATACACAGACCGCAACAGCAAGGGGTACTGAAAACATATCCCTGTTATGGGATACTCAGTTTCAAAGGCCTCATACTCTGGGGACTGGCATATGTCCACTTAAAACAAACATCAGCTCTCTTGACTGTCCCTCCACAACCTGCACACCCTTTGCCTTCTCATCCATCTTTTAGCTGCAGCATTTTATTCAATTCCATAAAGTCTCCTACGTGTACACAGAAACTGTGCATTTAATTTTTGATGAATTAGTTTTCAGACAGATCAGGTCCTTGATCCAGATCACTGCACAAATCTTTGCTGATAGCACTGGGAAGGTGATGAGGAAAGGGCAGAGAAAAAAAGAGTGTAAGGTTATCTGTCTCAGTAGAGGTTCATATTCTTGTGTTGTTGAAATATCTGTTGGACTACAGCCTTAGAAGTAAATTCTCATTTTGCACTACAGTGCTTTTAAACTGTTTTCTATAAATATGTTGCCACCTCTGGGTTCCTGAATATGCCAGTCTGTGCATGGGAGATTGAATGAGAAATTAATTTTTCTGTTGAGATGTTTCCACATCTTACAAGTAATTAAGCATTCCTTGGGGAAGAAACTGGCACCCAGGCAACAGACTGAGACCCAGGAACTGCCAGGATACAGACCAGTTCTGTTCATGAAACACTTTTTCTGCCAGGAGATGTATCCAGCCATTCATTCCCTTCTCTGAAAAACTCCTGAAATAATTACATTAAGTGGAGTTTCATGCTAAACAAAATTGTTTTAACACTTCCCACGTTCTTTTTCTCTCTGAAAGAAAATAAACCATTTTATTCCCAACTAAATTTGTAGTTCTCCTTTCCTACTCATTTTTCAGCCAAGAGCTAAATGAAAAAGGCAGTCATTTATGTAACTCCTTGCTGCAAGTTTGAGCAGGCTCACAGACCTTCACGGATGGATCTGGACATAGGGTGGCACCAGTTACCCTCTCTGGCAGCCAAAAAGAAAAATCCTGTGGGTAGCTTACGTTTTCTCACAGAAGCTCAGCTCCATTGCTTTCAACTTCCTGAGGGTGTGAAGCTTTCACCTCTCTGCCTTTTAATGCCAGTAACTTAAATGTCCTTATCTTTCTACTGGCCTTGCAAGAATTAGTTGTATGTTATGTGATCTTTTCAGCAGGGAGATTTTGCTTAAATCCCAGGGCACTTAGGAAGTGCAACTTCCCTTTCCATCTACGTAAATGCTGGTCCATTTTTTCCACTAGAGCATAAGCATGCAACAGAAAACGGAGCTTTTTGGAATCTTCTGCAGCTTTCTGGAGTCATTTGTCAGATGAGCAACAGTAACCCAAATCTAGCACAGATCTCCTTAAAGTATGGAATACTTCCGAACGCTCTTATGGAAGCAACAGAACAGTAGGATAATTGCAGTTTACTTGAGCCCCTCTTCTTTCCAAGTCAAACAGACAATACTGAAAAAAATACAGTGATCCTTTGTCTGTGCTGTTCCAAAAGGAGTTTGGAGTTTCTGGTTTTCATGAGGAGAAATTAGAAATTTCATGCTTGGTCGAGAATCTTGGTTGCAGCACGCATCCAAAGGAAGTGAGTGAAGCTCGGATGAACACGGATCAGCAGATAGACAGGGCTAGTCTCAGGTGCTTTATAGAATATAGAGATTGTAAAACATAAAAGTTCAAAACTTCAATACCATTATAAAAGATATACCTATACATTCATACTTTCTAGGGAATTCATAGGCCTTTGATAACAATACATACAAGATAAATATACATATCTTTAACTGCATATTTCTGTTCCTGGGCCATGGCTGCAGAGCTCATGAATTTTACTTTTTCTCCCTTTGGCAGCTTCAGAATCCCTGTAGTGTCTCATGTTCCAGTAAGCAAAAAATTAATTTACAAGGTCTGGGCATTCAGGTAAAACCTAGTAGCAGTATTGAACTTACACAGCTGGATTGCAGGTCTGCACAGAATTGACTAAATAGTGTCCAGTCCCAGCAAGGAACAGGCTCAGTGTAAAACCAGTCATGGATTCCCAGGCAGCCACTTCTCTTTTTAAAGTTCCCCAGATCCTGGTCCACAGCACAAATTACTGTTTTTCCCTCTGGGTGTTAGCATGACGAACACTGGCACTGAGTCTTTGTGATGAGTGTTTTAGAAGGCTCAGGTTGCAAAGGTAGGATGCTGGAAAATGGATAGATAATCAGGCATTTAGACTGTAGCTCTGGTGAACTGGCACGAGTCTGCCTGTTTCTTCGCCTTTGAGACTGTCATGAAAATTTGCAACTGGTCCATGCCAACTGAGGAGAGAGGTTAAGATGCAAAGCATGGAATTACAACGGGCAAATGTTAATTCACGTGCATGAGGTGTCCCAGCCAAATTGGGGCAACCTGAATGTGGTTTTACACACAATTCTTATACCCTTCAAACATCCAGGTAATACATGATTTGACTAATCACTTACACCCACACTACTGATTATTAATAACAGTAAATCTCTGCAAAGCACCTGCATTTTTGCAGAATTCTTACTGCTTATCTGTTGATCCAGACATCCCTGGAGTCAGTCTTGCTATAATTACTTGCTTGATGCCAGGAGATGCTGGGAAGATGTGGTCTAGGATGCTGCTGTTATCTTGGTTGTCGAAGTCCATATTTCCAGGACTAGGTCACCCTTTAGTTTCTTTTATCTAAGAAGGAACAATACTAACTTCAAATTTTCACAACTTTGTGACAATACAGTGTATTATGTGAACTAATATATGTAAACAAAATTAATACACTGTTACACTATAAAGATTGGTGGATATAATAGTCAAGGAAGATAATTTTTAGAACAACTGATACACATACTTAATGAAAATAATAATTAAAAATACAGGTGGGTGAATAGTCAACTAATGTAGATTGAGGTTTTTCTCCTCTCTGGCATTTATTTCCATTAAAACTCATAAGCAAAGCCCTAAGAAGAAATGAATGATGGCAAAGAAGGAACAAAGCAGAGAATAAGCCTGATCTGTAAGCACCACACTGCTTGTTTCAAGGGAGAATGGACACCCAGAAGCCTTCTTGCCTGCAAAAAATCTCATTATTTGTGATAAAGATTAAAACCCAAAAAATTTAAATGCATGACTGTATAATGGTGGCTGCCAAGAACCAGTGTGGAGACTGTAAAGGTGCAGGGTCTGTTTTTTCACATTCTGTCTTGAGCTGCCCCTCAGTCCTTTACACTTCTGCGCTTCCCCAAATTTTCTTCAGTTATCTCTTATGAATTTTCTGTAACTTTTCCTCTTTCTGTGCCAGGCTTTCTTAGGGAAAAAATACCTTTGTACTTCACCAAACATAGCAACAAACAAAGCAACAAGGCTTTGGGTATGGAGTATCCAGAAGGATATTATAAGGTTTTAGTTTACTGATCTGTATGATTATTTTTCAGAAATCTGTGAAAATGTGCTATTTCAGACAGTTGCAGTGATAAATCTGCCCCTGAAAAAAATCTCCTTGAAGATTTTATCCACTAAATATTTCTGCTTCAAAACTGCTTGTCAAACATGTCCTCTCATGTATAAATAGTACCCTTCTTATTCTTTCCTCTGCCTGCTATTCTATTTGCTGTTCCCAGCTCCTCCCTTTCTTCTTCACATCCCTTTCTTTCCTTGTCTGTCTTTTATAGTCGCTCTGTGTGTATCTTGCTTTCTCTACCTTTGTCTCCCACCTCTCTCACTCTTATCCTCCTTCTTCTCTCCTTTTTCTTTGAAACTCTATTCCCCTTGTCTTAGCCTCACCCCTCCCTTTTATCCTCCTCAGATATTCTCTCATGGGTGGTTTTCTTCTCTTTGGTTTGTGTGGTCTGCCCTGCACATTCCAATTCTTTTCTCTTCAAGACCTAACATGTTTCACACAGTGAGGAGAGTATTTGAGAAATGAATTATGCTTTGCTGCTCTGACCATTGTTTTGATAACTGAAACTTTAAATATTACGAGATCTGTTTGTGTCTCTGGACATTTGAAACTTACTTTTGTGTGGAATCGTGTCTATAAAATGAATGTCTGTGTAATTTGGAGTACGATTGTCTTTATCAGTGTCTCCAAACTTTCTTGATCATGTATCCCTCTTGGTAAAAGGCTTTAACATACACCCCTGTTATACATATATTTACTTATTTATAAATTATGCACTACTGAAGTTCTGTTAATTTGCCCCTGAACACCAATGGGCTGCCTTGCATACTCCTTTGGGGTGGCTGCACCCCACTTTGGAGATCACAGCTCTGTATCACACAAGCCACACTGCTGCATGAGACATGCTGGTTTTGTCACATTTAAGATTCTCCTGAGAATCCCATCCATCTGCGGTAGTTTGGGATTGAGAGCTTTTTCTTCTCTGTTTCTGTCATGTCGGCTGTGGTTGTTTATATATTGAGAGGGCTGAGTTTTTCTGGTAGGGTGTGATAATTTCCCTAGCAGAGGGAGATTTCAGAAACTGGAATTTTTATTTTTTTTTTAAAGATACAAATTCTGCAGCATTGCAAAATGCTGCAACATTGGAGAAAAAACATTTAAACGCTGACGTAAAAATTAATCCCTCATAAAAGACCGAGTGTCAGCTCGCCTTTCGCCAGGTGAGGTTTTAAAGAGGGTTTGGATGTTGCATGTGGACGCATGCACAGGAACTTTTCTCAGACTTCCCTATTCAGTGTAGCAGTTCGCTCATGCTTGGCTTTCATTCCACAAGAAGGAGGAGGAGGAGGAGGTTTTGGGGGGAATATTCCGTTACCATAAAGGGGAGGAAGTGTTTCTGCAGCTATTGAACAAAGCAGCTAGTTAACCTCTTTCCCGACCCCGGTGCAATGGTACAGTCCCACTGCTCCTTTCTAGGGGCCAGATGCTCCTCATAGTAGTAAAATGAGGAAGAAAGGAAAACATATGTGCAAAAATTTACTACCCAGCTCAGTAAAGACCAGATTCAAGGAGGAGCTGAATACCTGCAATTTCTCCTAAAGTAAATTTCTTTTAGAACCAGATGGGGGGGAGGGAGAGGGAGGGAAGTTGGAAGGAAAGAGGTCTGTTGTAATTGGTGTCTAGAAACCCCCACAGAGAAGATTAAGAAAGAAACTATGCTGTCTGGGAAGAAGTAGGTATTTGTGTTACTCTGCATATATACAGAACTGCTAGAAAAGGCTGTGTTCTGTGGAAACTAGCCCTAGCTTTTTGAACACTGAGATATGTCACTGTCTGCTGATGGTACTTGTTTTAAGCAGAACTTTATTCAATGCGCTTTTTCCTTTTGTATGTGTACCGGTGTCTTAAGTATAAGGGAATCACGGTCACTTTCTATTGTGCGTATTGTGAAGCTCATACTTCAAACCAAAGAGAGTTACTTTGGGAACAGAAGCCCAAAATTCTGCTCTGTGTTATCACAGAAGTTTTTATGAATTGTGAGGCACTGAGTTTTGATATCTTTTCCATTCAGTGCCAATGCATGCTGTGTTTAGCTCACTGCATCCTCCCTCATTTTCTACCACTCGGCTGTGTAACTCACTGAATGGTAGGAACGAGCAGAGGGTAATGCTTTATGCCTCATCCACTAGCATTGCTCTGTATTCAGCCCAGTGACATTTCCAGAATGAGTAGGTAGACTCTTGTTCTTGCACTAGCAGGAAACAGGAGACACCCAGAAAGATTTGTCAAAAAAGATGCTTTTAGTCCTTTGTTTCCACATCGGAAGGTGAGGTTCTCTCCTTTGAAGAACTGAGAAATCCCGTTTGATTCACCCTCACAACTGAGGTTTGTCAATATCTAGAATCAAGGAAGCACCTCGCCTCTGTGATGTTTCTCAGAATCACAGCATGGGTCAGGTCAGAAGGGATCACAGAATTGGTCATCTGCTCCAACTTCCCTGCTCCAGCAGGGTCATCCCAGAGCACACGGCACAGGATTGTGTCCAGTCAGTTCTGGAATATCTCCAGTGACAGAGACTCCACAACCTCTCTGGGCAATCCATCCCAGCGCTCAGTCACCCTCACAGTAAGGAAGTTCTTCCTCATGTTCAGCTGGAACTTCCCGTGCATCAGTTTCTGCCCATTGCCCTGTGTCCTAGTGCTTGGCACCACTGAGGAGAGCCTGGATCCACCCCAACACCCTCCCTGCAGATACAGACACTGGTGAGCCCCCTCTCAGACATCTCTTCTCGAGGCTGAACAGGCCCAGCTCCCTCAGCCTTTCCTCATAAGAAAGGTACTGTTAATAATCTTTGTAGCCCTCCACTGGACCTGCTCCTGGAGCTCCGTGTCACTCTTGGACTGAGGAGCCAAGCACTGGACACAGCACTCCAGGGGCGCCTCACCAGGGCTGAGTGGAGAGGAAGCATTGGAGGTGGAGTACAAGGAAGCACAGATGCACGAACTTGGGGCTGGGTTATGCAGACCAACAGGAGATGGCACACAGTAACACGGATTTCAACAGCGTCAAGAGAGACTGACCAAGGATCAGTCTTGTGTGGCCACGCTGTCCTCGCTGACCTGACCCTGGCAGGGGCTGGGGCAGGGGCTTGAGCAGAGGTTGGGGCGGGCACAGCTGCGGCCACGCTCGGGATCCCCGGAGAGCCGGCGGTGAGGGAAGACCCTTTTGGAAAATCCCCTTCTCGAAGAGGCTGGGTGGGGGAAGCGGGAGGGGTTCGGCAGCACAGCCCGGGATCGCGGAGGGAAGCCGGTGCCGCCCAGCGACCCGCCCAGCGGAGCGGCTCCGAGGGGAGGGGAGGGGAGACTGCCGGCGGCCGGGGGAGCCGGCGGGGCGTGCGGCACAGAGGATGGCGATGGCCGCGGAAGTGACAGGAGTGGCTGCAGCCGCCTCGGAGTGCGGGATCCCGCAGCGCCCCCACCCCCATTTGCCGTCGCTGGGCTTCTGCGAAGGAAAGCAGGTCGGGGGGGCGGAGAGAGAATGGAGGAGGGGCACGGCGAGGAAGGGAGGGAGGGAGGGGGGAGAGAAAGCGAGAGAGAGAGAGAGAGAGAGAGAGGAGCCCGGAGAAAGGGACAAGGCAGATCTGGGAAGCGAGAGGAAGAGAGACTCCTGCAGGAGGGGGAACCTGGGCGGGGAGAGGACATTCCCAGCGAAGGGCCTGGAGGGGAGCGCAAGGATCGGGACTGCTCATAAGCATCCGACTTGTTGAAAGACGTCGAGCGAGGCCAGAGGCTGTGCCCGGGGCCGGGGGACAAAGCGGCGCTGGCCCGCCGGGATGGTGCAACTCGCGCGGTGAAAATGGTCTTTGTCCAACTTTTCTGATGCCGGGAGGCCGGGCGGCACGGCTCTAGCGGGAAGGGCTCCTGCGAACACCGCTCGAGTAATGCTGGGAAGTGGAGGGGGTGTTACTGGAGTCCTGCACAAGGTACCGCGGCGGGCGGGCGAGGACGGGCATTGTGAGTCCGGCCGGGGCGCTCGGAGCCGGCGGGACGTGGTCGCGGGTACCCGCGGGTCTCTGCCATCCGGGGGAGGGGGCACAGAACAAACGAGGACTACTTCGGAAGGGGTTAAAAGTCCGCAGGTGATGTTTTTTTCCTCCTTTCCCGGCGTGTGCTGTCGAAAGGCTGCGTTACCGGGACGCTCCCCCGAGCGCGCCTCTGCTGTCAGGTGCCGGCTGTGGGCACGGGAGGACAGAGGTGGGGAGCCGGGTCACGGCCTCTCCGCTCACAGGGGTTACCCCCAGAGCCCTTCCACGCGGCCACGGTGCGCTTGGTCTGCTCCCGTGAGCGGTGTTTCCCCTCTCTCTAGCCCCCTGAAGAGCCGTAGGGAAATGCTGCCTTTGAAGCAGGGCTTGATGGATGCTGGTGTGGGTTCCCGATCCTCGTGGAACGACACAGGGGAGGCTGTGTGGCCTTGTCTGTGGGTAGGGTTGCTCAGCGTTCTTGTGGGGGACAGATGGTTGTATGAGTGCTTGTGGCAGAGAAAAGCCATGTTAGGCTATTTTTCAAGGAGATGATGCAAGTTACTACTACTCAAACTAAATAAATCTGTGAATGTGGGAGGGGCTGTTGTGATGGGTAATTTTAATTTTGCCTTTTGTGGGATACACTGAGATGATTTCACTTACTCTGAAGTTTCTCTTGCTGTTACCACACTCATTTGGCTGGGGAGGAGAGTGAGTATCACCTCCCTTTCCTACAGGTTCCAGAAATCAGAGAGTAAAGATGGGGAAGGAAATCTCCCAAGAGGCATCCTTCACTAGCAGTGATACCAATTCATACAGATTCATGGTGAAGTAGAGTGAGAGGGCATATGGAAACAACAAAGTCAAGGAGAGCTGGCTGCCACCGCATACATCTGTTACAGAGGCAAATCTGTAGCCTCAGATGCAATGAAGGAGGAGGCTTCCTTTTTCATTGTTATATGGGTTCTAATCCGAAACATGGAACTGGATGTGGGTACACCTCTTGTTTAGTCAGAGCTGATCCACCTGCCCTAAGCCATTAATACAAGATTTATTGGCTATTCTTCATTCCCAGTTTGAAATAATTCCAACCTAATAATCCTCTTTTGATGTCTCCCCATTTAATTGCAGAAAAAAAAATACAGTTTTTCTCTAGAAGTTCACTCTCTAAATTCAACACCTTGCACTACTTCAGTTTGCTTTACTAATGTATTGGCAGGCTTCAGATAACTGCACATAATTGCATCCTTTCCTTTACTGCTTTTTGCATGTACGCGCTCTTAGCTAAATTACGCATGTGCAGTTTTTAATTCCTTGACTTGTGTGCCCCTCTAGCCACTAAACATTTTTTCTTGACTTCTGAGTTCTCTCCTATTTGACATTCTTGCACTTGCACTGAGCTGCTCAGAATTGTTTGCATGGCCGTGTGTTTTGATAGGTGGAAATAGCATCACTTTGGGGCACTGGATATTGTATGAAGTAGGATTGCATGTCTTTCTATTTTCATCACCGAAACCCCACAGAAAGGCATGTTTTCTTGCATTGTTCTGAAGTTCTCAGCTCTTCCAAGCTGTTATCTGTGGCAAGAACAGCTTAGGTTGTGGAGACTTTTTGGAGAGGGCTGGGGAGGAGATGTCTATTCTCTTTTCTTTTGCCCAAGGCTGCTACTGTCTTTGCCTTCTGTATTTTACTTGGAGGCTGACCAATGGCACAGTGTAAATCCTTTTTGGAGGGAAGGCAGCTGGTGGCTCCAAGGAGACAGCTGCTTATTCTCCAGCATGCTCCCATAGGCTGCCAGCAGATGTGTCTGACAAGGGAGCTCATGCCTCAGTCCATTGAGAATTGTCTTCTTTATGCCTGTACAGATTCACTGTGTACATCCCTCTTTGTGCCCAGGTGCAGATGGCTTCCCCTTCTCCCCTCTGATACTGCATGTGCCATATGCAGAGAGTCATGTAAGAGATGAGTGTATTTTCTCCCCCCTTATCTTGTGTGCCTCCAATTAAGACAGATTTGTTTTTTGGCCAACGTTCCTTCCCCTGGATTGTCAGAAGATTTATGCTTGCTTTTTCTCTGGTTCAGGAATGCTCCTCTCTCCAGATCTGCTCTCCCTAAAACCTTGGTTTCCTTGTATTTCATTGTCCATTTGCAGTCCCTGTGCAGAGGGTTAACCTGAAGTCCCTACAGATTAGTGCAGAGTACGTTTGAAGCACACTCAAGGTTACACAATATATTTTTATTTTTCATTTTTGTGGCCATGTTGCATATGTTTACTGCACACATAAACAATAGAAGGTGTAAGAAGTACAAATTGGTGTGTGTGGTCAAGCTAGAGCTTTATAATGCCATTTAGCTACCAAACAAGAGGGCAGTGTCTTCTAAAAAGGATGTTGTCATGAAAAATTATTTATTAAGAATAATACAGATTGGCTGGTTTTGGTTATAAATGTGATTTTTTTCTAAAAGCTCAAAGACTTATTTCTGTGAGAAGTTGATTAAAGGTTTAGGGGGAAACTGATGATCCCCTATAATATTATCATTATTTAGTCTTGCTTGCTGTTATTTTTGTTCCTTAAACATGATTTAATACTAGATTAATATTACATCTTGCTGTTGATTTTGATTTGTTAGCAAGTTTTGTATCACCTTACAGAAATACAGGTAAGGTTTTCTTCCAGCTACTGACTCCACACATTCAGCGGTTTTCCTACTCATTATGACCTTATACTTTAGCTTCTACCTGATAAATCCTGGGCTGGATATCACTCCTCTCTCCATAATTGTTCTTTGGCAGGTAATCATAAAGTGTCATGTGTTTCAGGGGTGTACACAAGTGTAACACAGGTGTATTTTGTAAATAATTCTGTAGATGTTGTACAACAGCAAACTAGCTCTCTTTCTCCAGTGCTGCCAACTGTGCTGTGCAAATAGACCCCCAAAAGGATAAAAGTTCCTTAATTGCTCATGTCAGCCATAGCAGTCAAACATGTGAGCAGCAAATCCAAGTAAGAAAAAGCCATTTCATGTTGTCACTCTTCTCACACTTGATTTATACGAGGAGTTTTAAACTTAACAAACAACTACACTAGTACTTCCTTCTCAGAGGTGTGTGTCGTGCTTTTAAGAAATACTCCTCTGCCACCAGAAATAAAAATTTATAGGGAGTGTACTGTTAATATATGTTGTGTTTTAAAAAATGCAATTAAAATGTGTGCACTTTTTGGAGATCCTGGCACATTATTTTATACTGAAGGCACTGTCTTGCCTTTTAAAAAGTCACTTAAAAAGAAGCTGATGCTTCTGTCACAGAGGTCCTACTTGAAGATTGTTCTTGAGACCACTTCTGACAAAAGCTCTTCTAGTCACTGGTTTCAATTTTCCATGCCTGCAGAGGCCCCTGTGCATTCTGCTACTCAGACCTGCTTGTCAAGAAGATTTTTGTTGAAACATTTCACATGCACACCCCCACTCCCGTGTGCACGCGCGTGTGCGCATGCTCATGTGTGCACACAGCTATGGGCAAGGAGCGGAAAATAGGCTGTCCTGGCAGCAGAGAAGATGCTGGGTACCGTAAGAACACAGCCTATCCAGCCTCAAAAGTACAGTCTTACATATGAAAGCTGAATCCTTGAGGTCTTGATTCACCTTAGGATGGAAATTCTCACCAGCCCAGACCTGCACATTGAAACATACATGACTTCATTTTCAGACAGGCTTTTCTTTTTTTTTTTCCCTGTCTCCTTAAGCTTGCCAAGTAAATGATTCCTCTGCTGATTCTGCAGTTTCCAAGTACAGTTTTTTGCTCTGTGCCATGTCTCCCGAAAATATCCAACGTGTCTAAATCATGTAATTAAACCCTAGAAGCTAGAGACTGAGAACTACTGACTCTTTGTAAGATATTTCTGTTTTAGCATACTGATGTTTCTCCAAGTTACTGTAAAGCTTTCAAAGCTCCCTAAATGACCTGATCTCTCTCCCACTTACTGCAAAACACTCACATGATATGAATCTGCTTGGCCCAGCTGACCACTTCAGAGGCAGTGTGTAGGATACAGACGCCTGTGTGGAAGCCTTTAGCATCAGGCTTACCACAGGTTCTCTCAGATCCTGCGTATGTCTGCAAATGGAAGCATGGTTCCTTGGCAGAACTCTCTTATCTTCTTAACTATTCTCTAAGAGGAGTGGGATGTCACAAGAGGGACAGTATTACAGAGATTTCTGAGCAGGTTTTGAATAATTTCAGTTTGAAAATTCAAACTGGACTGTTTATGAGACTGTTTGAATTTTCAAATGTTAGGTTTCACTCACAGCTAGGATCAATTTCATTCTGGTACGCAGAATCTGGAAGGCTTTCTGCACCAGGAAGATGTTTGAAATTACTCTTTTTTGGGTTTGAGCCAGGAAGAAGCTGCTGGAAGCACAGCTGGATTGGGATGTGTGCCTGCAGTTGTCTCCCAGATGGTCCCTTCCGTTCCTAATGTCAGTAGGCTTTCAGCTGGTGCCAGCAGCAATGGGGATGCAAATATGTAGTGACATTTTCACTTTTCAGTGAGTTTGCTAATCCCGTTTGGTGCATGTGTTGTCCCACACTATGGTATCAGGAATGGAATAGTTCTCTTGAGGAATGTTTGTTTCATTGCTTGTGCAGAGAGGCTCTTAGTGGTCTTCTCTTCTTCCAGTATCTAACAGTGTTAGAAATACATAAAGATGCAGTACCACGTGATGTGAGAGCAGATCCTGGTGACCTGAGTATAAATCAGCAGTCTGTTAAAGTCTAGGGGATAGATAGAGGCTTGACAGAGGGAATTTTCTTGGTTTGCACGTGCCTTGTTCTGCTGGGACATGTATGTGGAGTCAGATGCTGAAGAGTAATTACTCTTCATTTTGAGCCTTATTGTAGCTACCTTTTTGCTTGGGGCCCCAGGCTGAGCACCAGAAAGACATTTGGTGAAATAACGTAATGGGAATGATGCATGACTTGTGCTCCTTGTTTCAGTCAGAAGTCCTCTTAACTCAGACTGCAAGAATGGTGTTGACAGTTGTGTGTTTTTCATGAATAATTTTACCAGTCTTGAACTAGAAGTGGCTCTGGATGGTCTCAGAGAGCTGAAGGTTCTTGGAAGAGCTAAGGACATCCTCAGGTAGAAGATGGAGGGCCTTGAAGGGAGGGTGGGCCAGAGAAGGCCAGGAAGAGAGGTGAAGCACTTCTGAAGACAAGCTGAGAGAGCTAGGATTGTTCAGACTGGAGAAGAATCTGGAGTGACATTACTGTGTCCTTCCAGTACATGAAGGGGATATAAGAGAGCTGGAGAGGGACTTTTGGCAAGGGCATGTAAGCAATACAACATCTAGGAAAGACTTCAGACTTGAAGGGTTGGTGTAGAGGAAGGAATTCTTTACTCAGAGTGTCGTGAGGCGCTGGAACAGGTTGCCTGGAGAAGCTGTGGATGCCCCATCCCTGAAAGTGTTCAAGGCCAGACTGGATGGGGCTTGAAGCAACCTGATCTAGTGGAAGGGATCCCTGCCCATGGCAGGGGGATCAAAATTGAATGGTCTTTAAGGTCCCCTCCAACTCAAACCATTCTGTGATTCTGTGAAAACAAATTAGTGACTAGATCCCTGTTACCTGGAAAGAATAGTTTAAAAAATGCTTTCCTAAATATATTTTTTGATTATGTCTAATGGGTTTCCCCAAAAAAAGTGTGCATGATGACGGAGTCGAAAGAAAACAAATCAGTCTTTGAACACCGCGTAAAAATAAAAACGTTAAATTCTTTAAAAGAATTAAGCTACAACAGATCTTGTTCTGTTCAATAAATTAACACCTACTGGACAGTCCTGATTGAAAGGATCAGAATAGGTTCCATTGAATAGTTGTACATTTCCTGCTTCTCTTGGTTGAAGGTCTGTACCAGGTCACTGTATCTAATAGTGTTGAAAAGAATTGTGTGTATGGAGATGAGAGTGGGAAGGGAGAATTTGCCCTAAACCCTCAGAAAGTTATTTTAAAATTAGTTTTTAGATTTTTTTTTCTTTCAAAATGTTTAGCTTTCCCATCCTCCACCCAGATCATAGCAGATCAGTCTGGCATTTTATGCTTTTTTTCTTTTGTGCCTCTGAACCTTTGGTGTTGAAATTGGATGGTCCCTGACTTTATGGCACTAATGCAAATGCACAGAGACTATTTGTGTTCGACTGCGTGAACTTCTGTGCCACAGCACTGATGAGCTGGGAGCTCAGTGAAGAGCAACAGAAGTGATTAGGTGACTACAGGGAATTTTTAAAATGCTATTAAAAAGCACTAGCTTACTGATGAGTGAAAAGGGTTTGCTCTGGAGTAGCTAGAGTACCTAAAAGACTATTGACGGGATCCCAGGCAATGTGCTGGCCAAAGTGAAAGAGCTGGCTCAAATTGCCCAAAGTAGATGGGTTTGGGTTGAGTATTAAGGTGTGATTTCTTCCAGCAAAGGTCCACGTAGATTGTAGAAAGTCATGGAAGCCCTACTGGTAATGACATTTAAAAATATGACTAGGGAAGCTTAAAGAAATACACCGACGAAAATCCTGCAATTGACCAGGGGCTGTAAGCCAGATGTTGTCTAAATAAAGGTGCCCATCCCCCTCATTTCATTTCTAGTCTTACCAACAACTGGGGGAGGGACTGCCTTCCTGACAGAAAATCTATCTTGGGTCTGCTCTGTTACAACCAAGACTGGTTGATATCCAAGGAAAGGAAGTGGTGTATTGTACTCACTCCATTCTAAATGTAATCCTTTGGTTTTGAGGTTGGACGTGGTTGTAACAAGAGCAGCGAGCCCCAGCATCCACACTGAAATATAAATAAGCCTTTGAGACACTGAGGAGGCAGGATGAACTCTGAGATTTATGTGTTGTTGCTTTCATCTCTGGCACGAAAAATAATACAAACATGCATTAGAAAGAGATGCTATGAGCCTGAAATATCTTTCTACCATAACCTGCTTGGCCTTCCCTTTTCCTCTTAAGACTATTTCTGTTCTGCTGAAGCATTAGTGGCACATAATGTTCCCATTTCCTGAGGGTGGAAACATCGAACTGGAAATGCAGGATGGAGGAGGAGGAGGAGGGAAGGACCTGAGAACAAAATTGGCTGCTCTTCAGGCTCTGCCAGTGGCAAGTTCAAATTTTTGGTGGAGCTCTCTAACCATTTTTGCTACACATGGGCTCCTTGTGATCCTTCACTGAACTCAGGTAATTGTTCTAAGCAGTCATTGCCATTCAGATCATCTCTTCTTTCCAACCTTCGTCTGACTTCTTTTCTTCAAGCTACCATTTCTGCTTCATTTTCCTCTCAATTGTCTCGGAAATGAAGAACCAGTTTTGGGCAGCTTGATTCCCAAAACCAAAGGAAAACCTGGACAAAGCCTTGAATCAGCATGAATCATTAGTGTTGTTCTCTAAGTAAATAATCTAGATGTTGACAAAAGTTAAAATAAACTTAAAGACCAAGTGAGATGTTTCTGAAGTCCAGTAGGACTTCTGTAGTATCTGTTCCTGTTACTCAGTTCAGTCGTTTTAGCAGTGAGACCAAGGCATTAAGAGGAAAGACAACTGAGTCTGAATGAATATTACAGATTTCAAGACTGAAAGTGAAGACAGCAAAACTGAAGAAACCATCTATTTTCTCAAAGTCTTTCCAGTGTAAGTTCTAGGTCTCATAGTTCTTTTCTCTGTGTTCTTGAGAGATTGCTGCCACGGTAGCTCCCTCAATTGCCTGGTATGGCACAGTGAAGTAATACTTCCTGCAAAAATGGTTGTTGACAGATTGTAGTAAGTGTTGGTGTGCACTTCTCAGAGTATGACCAGCACAGTGCAGGGTTGTTTCATGATGTTTTAGTACCTAACATGAACATGAGACTCAAAATAATGGTAGAACAGACAGAATTCCCATCTAGGCAAACAGTGGTCATAAAAGAATGAAGGCTGTGTGGTAGCACTCTTCTCTGAGCCATTTTCTCCCTCCCTCATAGCTTCCTAGTTTTGTGCATATATTTCCACATCAAACGCTCTAATTTACATGCTGGAGCTAAAGCTTGTATATTGTACAGCCTGTTGGTGCAGTCAGCAAAATGTAAGGGAATCAGCTTGACTGAATATAATTTTTTATTCTCATTACCATTTGGGGAATATGTTATGTTACAGCCCTCTGTTGGGGCAACCTTATGAACTCAAAAACTGGTATTTGCAATTCTTTGGGGTTATAACTATGGAGATGGAAGGTAGCTGGTAATCACCTGCATGGAGTGAAGGTAGGAGAGTAGGTTTGGACAGCAAGGTCAAGGAAGTGAAAAAGTCAGTAAAGTGATCGTGCTTCAGTGCTTTTATGCCTTGTTGTTTTACAAAGAAGCATTCTTGCTTCTCTTAACAGGAATAAAAACTGTGATGATAAATAGTGCTAGTAATTAAATAGTTTTAAAAGTAGCCTCTATCTGTGAGTGCATGAAGCCTACAATTTGTGAACCAAGCTCTATGACAGCCCAAGGCTGTGAAACTGATTAAAATGGAAAAAAGTAGTTTTAATTAACCCTTAAATTATGAAGCACATTCTCTGAAAACCCAAGCTGCCTCATTGAAGCCAGAAAGGAGGTTAATAAAAAGAGCTTCACTTAAATTAAGATGCTTTAATATTATTAGTCCTTTCTGTAATCTGTTTTGAAATGACAGTTTCTCTCATGGAATGAAAGGCAATTTCAAAATGATGGGAATTCCCATAGAAGAGAAACATTATCTTTTAACCGGCTGTCATTGCTGCCACTATATCCCAATAGACAACATAACCTTGGATACTGTGAATACGAATAACATGCATTTTCTGCTTATGCTAAACATTTCTTACTGTAAAACCCTCATGAAGTCAAAAGGAAAATTAGAGATGAAGACAGTAAGCATATTTTTGCGAAAAATGAAGTTCTTTACTGCAGCTGAAGAAAATATTAATCCTTACTAAAGGATTTTTCAAACTGGTCCACAATGAGCAGTTTAAGAAAAGTATCTTCAGCTTGTTCTTTTTTTTCCTCTCCATTGTGTCTTTTGAGTGTTTATGCATGGATCTTGGTTCATATGTTTCTAGACATGACATGTAAGGCTACATTCTTAAGTTACAGAGGGAAAGAGCATTAGTATAAACATCTCTTTTCTTAGACTTATTCATATCTTAGTTTTGCAAGCCACTATCACTTTTGCTCCTGTTCTACCCTTCAGGCCTTTTATTTTTTTTCTAGTGTCCTGAGAGTGCCTTTAAGGCTGTTTTGCCTCTCTGTGTTTGGGTTGTCTGTGCAGATTTGCAGTTGCATTTGCAGACTTGGTCAGCAAATGTCAAGGTGGTTTTTCTGATTTGTGGCATTGCTTGACTGGCCATTGTAAACACTGTGCTTGGCTTCTTTACCGCTTTCCATCCATTACAAATCAGAAATTCGTCTATAATAACTTTAATTTCACTTGAAGAAAAAAAAAATGCATGATCAGCATTGCTGAGTAGATGAGAACATGATTTTTGGGACATTCTCTTTACGTCACTGTCATGATTTAACCCCAGCTGGCAGCTAAGCAGCACACAGCTGCTCGTTTAGCCCATACCCTTCCACCCCTCAGTGTGATGGGAAGGAGAATGGGAAAAAGGTAAAAGACATGGGTTGACAGAACAGCAATAAGAACAGTTTAATGACTGGAATAAAATAATAATACTGTGATGGTGATGATGA